>NW_013665765.1:725289-739404 GCF_000517525.1 Limulus polyphemus
GCAGATTGCGAGTCGAGCGCCCTAACTACCTGGCCATGCCGGGCCGCAATAAAGTAAACACGTTACAAAATCTACTTATATCATCAGGGGTGAATTGTTGTAAAGAAAATAGGTAATAATTATAATAGTAAAAATGAATCTGATAGCTCTTTCAGCCGTGGGAGGTTGTAATGTGACAGTCAATCCCACTGTTCTTTGGTAATGAGTAGCCCAAGAGTTGGCGGTAGGTGGTATTGACTATGTGCCTTCCCTCTTGTCTATCAATTCGAAATTAGGAACTGCTCACGCAATTAGTCCTCGCGAAATTCAACAAATAAACATACAAAAGAAATGTAATAATTACAATAACGAAAATAATTTTATTTTAACCAGAAAAAGAAACAATCATTTAGACGTTCTGTTAGAATTGAAAAAAATTAAAAACAACTAATGATAATTTTTTGAAATAATACCACATTCTTAGTAATTTTCAGAATTATTATACATTGTTTGAATTTTCATTGCTAATCGAAAACATATACTTGCTAATCTAGTAATTACAAATCCCCTGATTATCTGTACTTCACGTATTAATAAACTAAAAATCTACTGAAGTTGTTTCAACATTTATTCGGAGATCAAAACTTGGAAATTATATATACAGTTACGTTTTACAGTGCTGATGACTTTGGTACTTTCTGCGTGAATTACTTAACGAGTTTTATTATAGTAATACTTTAATATACGAAAATCCATATTTCTTTGACTTAACCATATTTAACTAATTCTGATCATTTCGTCTCTACTGTGTTCCTCGTTATGAATAAACAGTGCTCAGTCTATTCATTATGAGTAAAGCAGTAGTCAGTCTTTATAATGAGTAAAGCAGTGGTCCATCTATTCAAAATGAGTAAAACAGGGTCAGTTTTTATCATGAGTAAAGCAGTAATCAGTTTATTCGTAATGAGTAAAACAGTGGTCAGTCTTTATGGTAAGTAAAACAGTAGTCAGTCTTTTCATAATGTGTAAAACAGTGGTCAGTTTTTATATTGAGTAAAACAGTAATGAGTAAAAACAGTAGTCAGTCTATTCATAATGAGTAAAACAGTGGTCAGTCTTTATGATAAATAAAGCAGTAGCCAGTCTATTCATAATGAACAAGATAGTTGTAAGTCTTTATGATGAATAAAACAGTAATCAGTCTATTCATAATGAGTAAAACAGTGGTCATTCTTTATCATAAGTAAAAGAGTAATCTGTCTTTGTAATGAGTAAAGCAGTTGTGAATTTTCGTAATGAGTAAAGCAGTAGTCAGTCTTTGTAATGAGTAAAACAATAGTCAATATATGCACGAGTAAAGTAGTAATCAGTCTATTCATGAGTAAAGCAGTAGTCATTCTATTCATAATGATAATGATCAGTTTATTCATAATGAATAAAATGGTGGTCAGTCTATTTACAATGAGTAAAGTAGTGGTCAGTTTATTCATACTTAAGCAAAAAAATTAAATAAAGACTAGCGGTTAAATGAAGGATGTTCTTAATCTTATTTTTATCCGCTACAGAAATGTTACTTGCTACATGATCAAATGTTATACGTGAGTAATTATATTAAAAAAAATACTGTTAATTCCTAAAATCAGAAAATAGTTGGATGTATATTATCCATTATCAATTCATTTTCTTGACCTTTCGCTATCCAATGCGTACAGAGATAAAATTTAAAACAAATTATGACGTAAGGAAGAGAAATGCAGTCGTAAAATCCTATAGGAACACGTTTGTGTTGTCAAAACATAAATTATTCACTGCAAGCACGCCCCCAGTGGCACTGCTGTAAGTCTGCGGGACTTATAACACTAAAATCCTGGTTTCGATACCTGTAGTGAGCACAGCAAAGATAGTCCTTTGTGTAGCTTTGCTTTTAACTACACACAAACGAACGCCGCAAACACATGATGCTTATAGAAGGTATTTCCTGTAAAGCGAACTTTAGGATTTATATGAATATTATTTGAATTAATTGGACTTGCTTGCCACAATGATTATTTACAGTAACGCTCTTATTGTATTCAGATAACAAAATAAATGTCGTAATGCACACAAACTCTTAATAATTGTTTCTGGCTACTAAGAAACTTCATGTGCGTGATGAAGCCAGGTGTAATTCAATGTTTCGCGTCACTATGCCGCAAAAAAAATAAATAATAATAATAATAATCGCGCATTTTACTATAGAGCCGTGCTGTGACTAGTAACCTCCCCTCTAGTCTATCAGTTCAAAATTGTGGTCGGCTAGCGCAGGTGGTCCTTGCGTAAATCTGCGCGAAATTCCGAAACAAACAAACAATATGTACGATTATGGGCGCCCGAAGGAAGGGGCAAGGGGGTCAAGTGACCCGCCCTTGAATTTTCAAAAAGAAAAAATTACTAGCTTTGTAAAATTATTCTTCTATGTTATTGGAAAAACCATAAGGTATTTGTCTTTCGATTTCATAATTTCTTTTTCAAACTTGAGTTACTTGACCCCCCCTAAGTTTTTTTTTTTCTGCGGGCGCCCTTGTGTACGATGACAGCTAGTTAAAAGTTTTACGTGAAATTATCAAAGTGTCTTGTTCGGTGCGGTTTCACTACACTCTGTGGGAAATTTTACAGTCACATGAAATAATAATATAATTGGTAACATACTATGTGCTATTTGTCGTGACTCGTAAGTTTTGTTATCGGCCGATTTAACCAGGGACTTTTGAAGAAGAAAAAAAACGGGTTATTTTTTAGTGTTATTTTGTGTTGAATAAGTAAGATTTTTTAATTAAAAAAAATGTTAGCTTTCTGTTACATATAATGTTTTGAATGTTTGTTTGTAATTAAGCACAAAGCTACACAATGGGCTTTCTGTGTTCTGCCCACCACGGGTATCGAAAACCGGATTGTAGAGTTGTAAGTCCGCAGATATACCGCTGTGCCACTGGGGGGGTGGGGGCTGTTCTGAATATAATGTATATGAAACTTTCAGATATATTACAACAAAATGGTAAATATATATAAATGAATTGTACCTATGGTAAGCAAGATATTCCACGTGTTTATAATGTATTTTTGTTCTCTTTCGTCAGCATTATATAGTCATGCATGTTGTATAAAAGTATTCCATGCTAAGTTACATTCAACTTTGCATAAGCAAGCAGCCTTACCCGCAGAGCAAAACTTACATCTTTTTTTTTTTCACCACTCCGGCTGTAATTACCAAAAGGCTTGAGATTATTTCCCTAATGCGCTGTTATACGAGGACATAAGGGGGAGACAAAGAGTGAAAAATGATTAGTCTACTCGAGTTCCGTGGTCGTTCAAACCAGTTCTCGTTTAGCTTTCTTACATCTATTGCCCCCCTTTTTTTTTCGCATAACTTTTTTGTAACTTAAAACCACTCATCTTTTTGACTTCTTTTATAAGTTTTGTTTTTCTTCTAAAGAACTTTTTGGACTCCATTAATTCTACTGATCGTTGGTGAATCTTACGGAGAAAGTAATTATGTTCAATCTACTGGCTTCACAAATAAAAATACGCTATATTTTTTAAAGCAAACCAGAATATGCTAGAAATTAAGAAGAATATTTGCTTTACAGGATGTTAAACCAAAGAACTTTGGACGACCCATCTCGTCCAATTATTTTACAAGACAGACATATGCTAAAAATTATATGGCAAGAAGCTGCTAATGCTAATACATGCTTAATATATTTTAATAAAACTACTTTATTAGTTCTTCAAATCTTGTTTCATTAAAACCTCAAAATATGAGGAATGAAGTAACCTTTATATTATGAAAAAAAATATATACCCATTACCTTTAACCATATAAAAATAAATTGTCTGAAATTTTCTTTGGTCATATTAGAATTTAAAAAAAAATTATTACTTGGCAATTGTTTTCAAAATACTACAAAAACTTGGTTTTATTTTACATTAGGTCAAGGATCAACCCCCGGGCTTCCAGTGGCTAGTCTAGCCGTCTATCCCAGCTGTTGGCCCTACTCGCCATATGGTTCGTACAGCGCCGTGCTGCTCCGTTACCTCAACCTAGCGCGTCAAGCCTGCGGCAGTACTGTCTCACCTGCTGATACAAATATCATAGCCAGCGGCCATGATGGCGGGGTCTTGGCTTTGTCCGAGACGGCGTCAACGAAATCTTGTGACGGGGACTCCGGTAACTCTGGTTATTCTCCGCCGTCGCTATTTGTTAAAGAAAGTCTCTCAAGTTCGACACACCATATAAAATCCTGGAAATTATCTCCATCAAACTACATTGCATCGTCAAATTATTCACGTGTACAGAAGACAGGTGCGTATATATAAAATAACAAAATACTGACTCTCAAATATGAGATTAATAAATTCATAGAATTAAAACATTAACATATAATTTACAAGAATCACTTATCAACTGCTACTGTCTAGTTGATATTTAAAAGTAAAATCTGGAAATAACATTTGTTTAGACGTCTCTTGTCGCCACACTGCTCATGTAAAAACTTATCCTTCGTTCCCTCACTCGTGTTAAGAGTTACTGTTGCCAATAGCACACAATACATATTAAACATTCACAGATTAAGATTCTTGGTTACTTAAGAATATCTAAAATACCTAATTAAATAGAAATGTACCTAAGTTAAAAGTATTGACATGTTCGTTATTAGACAGTGAAGGTTTAAATGTCAACTTTAGAAAAACGTGATTCAACGAAAGCTGGTAGGACGAATGGCATCAACTGTTTCTGGATTAGTTTACACTATATATATATATATATATATCCTTCTTTCCAACTCTAGCTTATATTTCCTCACAATTCGTATTTAAACATCAACTTTAAGTTTTTGTGTTGTAATATTTTCCCTTTAATGAGCATGTTTTATTTTTGCTGTTGAATGTTCTGTTAAAGGAAACCCACAACCTGGAAATGTGGTCAGATATATTATTTTCTTATTAAGTTATAAAAACGTTGATGTACTAAGATATAAGCAATAATTTTTGGATTGACTCGATTCGTGTTCGATATTCGTAAAATTTACTGTGGAAATCTAACTATGGTAAACTCATCATTAATAACAAAACAGATCCAACATAGTAACAGCAAGGTTCTCATATTGAAACATACAGTAAAAAACTTTACTGTGGAAATCTGACTATAGTAAGCTTATCCTTAATAACAGAACAGTTCCAAGACAGTAACAGCAAGGTTCTAATATTGAAACATACAATATTTCTTTCAGCTATAGAAAAACTGTGAATTGTTCTATTCCGAAGGATTTAACTAGTTTTAACCCCCTCCCTCTCAAAAAAAAAAAAAAGACAGAGAGAAAGAGAGAGGAAACTTCAGAAAGATTAGAAACTACTGATTTTTAACTTCATAAGGCATTTCATTAGTTTCAGTCTTGATCTGAGTTCTGAAGAAACATCCATGTTACGATTCTAAAGGGTGGTTTAAGTTCCGGGTTTGGACTTCTGATTTCAGAACAAGCCTAACTGGAATTGTAAACGACGAGTAGGATATTTACAAGATGTTCAGTGTTCAATGTTCAGATTGGTTTTAAAGTTCATTCTTAGATAATATCTTCCTAAACAGATATTTCTTCAACAGTGGTTTGCCAAGAGGAGTCATCCAGCTGTTCTTTTTCTCAGGATGCTTGAGAGTACGTGCAATCAGTTAA
Source organism: Limulus polyphemus (assembly GCF_000517525.1). Lineage (NCBI taxonomy): Eukaryota > Metazoa > Arthropoda > Merostomata > Xiphosura > Limulidae > Limulus > Limulus polyphemus. The sequence goes on from NW_013665765.1 coordinate 730,977, forward strand.
TCTTTTTCATCTCGGGACTGCTTAGACGAACTTTACTTTTGTACCTGTAGCGACCGTTAAACCGGATAAAATGTTGGGCAACTTTCTTAGTCAACCTTGATTTTTGCCAGTGATATCCCGATATCTTAGGATTCCTTTGGCGAACTTTACTTTTGTACGTGTAGCGACCCTTAAACCGGATAAAAAGTTGGGCAACTTTTTTTAGTCAACCTTGATTTGTGCCAGTGATATCGTCACACTCAAAAACAAACAAAAATAAATAAATAAACAAATCAAATTATTGTTTGCTTAAATAAAAATACTGATTTTATTTTATAAAACCCGAGAAAGCAAAGAACTCTATTTGCTTCAGCTTTTCGTTATTCTTTAAAATTAAATGAAAAACGCTTACAGATGTGGTAGATATATATTTACTGCTGGTAATAAAAATATTAGCAATAAAAAAACTTAATATTTTTTCCTTTTTATTATGTAGGAGACCAGTTTATTGGTTCGAGTTTGTCTTCGCCCTGCATCAGTCCGTCCAGTATCGAGAATACACCTAACATTCTCAATCTACCGTCCAAAACTGAAGCTTCAAAGGTCCAGAGTGAGTGTTTTACGTCCATCAAAATCCAGAACAGGCAGTCTGAGAAAATGGCAGCGGCCTCTAGTGGTCGCAAGTTGTCTGATTACTCAATTGAAGCACTTCTGGGCCCTACTAAGTCCTCCAAGCTGAGTCAAGAAGAAAATGAACCAGTAAATCTGGTGACAAGAGACCTGGGCATTCCAAAAGGGCTGCAGTTATCTACGGTAAGAAAGCCACCGTTCTCATGTTCCAGCTGTGAGAAAACATTTAGCACTCCTCATGGACTTGAAGTACATGCTCGTCGTTCGCATAACGGCAAACGGCCTTTCTCATGCCTTCAATGCAACAAGAGTTTTGGCCACGAACTGAGTCTAGACCTACATCGAGCTGTCCACAGGACTGAGAGGAGCTTCGAGTGCCAGCAGTGCGGCAAGACGTTCAAGAGGTCATCCACTCTGTCCACCCACTTGCTCATCCACTCTGATACTAGACCTTATCCTTGTCAATACTGTGGGAAACGGTTCCATCAGAAGTCAGACATGAAGAAACATACTTACATTCACACAGGTCAGTTAATGATGTATCTACATCATAGGCAATATATATATATATATATATATATATATATTTCTACTTGTTAAGCGTTCGATTTCCCAGTATACAGAATTTACAAATATACCCTTACACCATTCATGTTTTGTGTTATAGGTAGATTTTTCACATTAGATATTATAACTTTCACGTGACTGATTGCATAACTTCATTTTGTTGTACAGTTTTGTTTGTACCAATAATGAACGTGAGATGTAGGTTATAAGTATTGATAAAGGTCAAGCTGCTGACTGGACACGTGCCTTTTATTTTTACAGGAGAGAAACCTCACAAGTGTAACATCTGTGGAAAAGCTTTCAGTCAGTCATCTAATTTAATCACCCACACCAGGAAACACACAGGTTTTAAACCGTTCGCCTGTGACCTGTGTCCACGTGCTTTTCAAAGGAAAGTGGACTTGCGGCGTCATCAGGAAACACAGCATGCAAGTGTCACCTCTACTCTTATATTACCTCCTTCTGGAAGCCTGTCAACCCTTGATAAGCCTCTAGTTTCATCCGAACGATCTGTGTTGCTTTAGTGAAGAGTTTTAGCTTTTCACTGTTAGAAGAATTTAAAATTTTAAGCAGTAATTGCTCCTCATTTCTTTTTTTTCTCGTTGAAATACTAATTCATTGTTTTAACAATGAAACAAGACAACTACCTAATAAGTCAAATTTCTTGACGGTTTGAATAATTCGCGTTCGGAAAATGTTAAATAGCATGTGAAAAGCACAATGCATTATGTGAAGATGGTAACACCTAAAATATTCACTTTAAAGTATCATAACATTTTGAAGAGTTCCTCAACTGGAAGTATAATTAAGGAAGAATCTTCAGTGTAGTAAAATCTATAATATCCGAATCCTGCCTTTTCAGAGGTAGTAGAAAAAAAATACAGAGTTTTACATGATCATTATTTTTATATTATAATTCAGCGTACTCTCTACGTTCACAGTAGTTTTACAAACACGGTTACTAACAAAAATACTCACTTTAAAAGTTAGCCTAATGAATTTCCACGGTACCTGGACGCGTTATTTGCAGGACTATTGAAACATGCGAGGGATGTTCAGAAAGAAACGAGATTATTTTTATCCTGTCAGCCAACCATCATATTATCATATTACAACCATCAAATGTACACCAATGGTGTTGAGGACGTGGGCAACCAGATTTCTCTTTTCAGAACAGCCTTTGGTAATAATGGGAATGTATTTCATTCATTGTTTCGTGAGCTTCACCATATTAGTTTGCAGTAAGGTACATAGCATGTTATCTGCCCCATATCAATATATATATATTCTGATCTTTGTTGACACTTAACTAGAGTACTGAGTAAATATATATGTACTTACCATGTCTTAGTTAAAACGCCGTTCTTCAGCATTTCTGTGTATGTTCAATTTTTAATGCTCGTGCTTGTCCTTTACTCAACAAAACTAGTCCCAATAGTTTTTCTTGACGCAGTGTACTTCTTGTTTCAATTAGTTTAGGTTTGGGAAAATATCTGTCAGCAGTAACAACGATGACAGGAATAGTTTAGAAAAACAAACAAAAACACAGGCTGTGCAAATGGCAGGAAAATAAGGCGTTAAGGCAGTGTTTTCAACAATGAAGAGGTGAGTTATCTTTTTGGCAGTTCTGATTCTTTAGAGATGTTCGGAAACATAGCACCAGATTTGGAAATGATGGTGAAATGCTACTGCTATATGTTTTCTGGAGCTCTTCTGCTTTGGCAAAGATCACCTAATTCAGACTCCAGAATGTGTAGTTGTAGAATTTCAAATCTTTGTACAGTCACACTCATGCTGTTTGGAACTGGCTTACCGTCTGCTGCGTTACGAACAACAATAAACCACAGAAATTCTAAACTTCTGTTCGAAATCTGTTTGTTTCTGATTCTTGCTTAAATCATTAAATTGCCATTTAATTTTTCTGACCTCCCCCCCCTTTCACCGAATTTGCTCTCTATGCCCCATTTTATAGCTAGGTAAACCACAGCATTCTCCAATTCATTACGTTACGCTGTCAATGTTTCAGCGGCGATTTAAATCAGTTCTGCACCTTTCGTGAGACGAAATGATTCTCGCTGTCATATTTTAGAGACGCTATTCACAGTTTCTCTAATTTTTGTATTGAAGCATCTCATACTTCATTTTTTTTTCCTGAGAGAAGAATGATTCTAGACATTTCTATCAGAGACTCGAAATGGGATGACCATCGCGTTGGATACAGCCTTTTGAGATGCACCCCTAATTTACTCGTGAAAGAGAAAAGAATTGTCCATCGTTTAACACTGTTGGCAAATAAACAACAACACACATATAGTTTCTTCAATACATAAAGAAGAAGAACAACAACAACAAACATGGCGCTTCAGGGGTGTTCACAACTTATCACTTAGCACCAAATCCAAACCAAATTTTACACTAAGTGCATTCTGCCATTATTTTTCACGAATTTGGGTTTCCACATCACTGTAAATGCTGCTCATTTTTGCTGCCCCAATAAAGTCTTGTCCCATACATTTATTTCATTCAGATTCAGTTCCTGAAGCGCCTTAATCTTCAATTTCAACAAAAGTTAAGAAACTTTTTTATATTTACAGCAGTTGGGCTGTTATTTTGATATTTAACACTGAAAAAGAAAATTTTTTGCAACCTTGTTAATGTCCATAGTTTTATCCATTATAATTTATTTTATCAATTATTCAAAATAATTGTGTTTGTTTTATTGCTCAATTACAAAAAAATAATCGGTATGGCATGGCCTGGTAGATAGGGCATTCGACTCACGGGTTCGAACCCTTGTCACCGAATATGCTCTCCCTTTCAGCCGTTGGGGCGTTATAAAGTGACAGTCAATCCAACTATTCATTGGTAAAAGAGTAGCCCAAGATTTGGAGGTGAGTGGTGTTAATTAGTTGCCTTCCCTCTAATCTGTCACTGCTAAATTAGAGACGGCTAGAACCGGTATCCCTCAAGCAGCTTTGTGCAGAATAAAAAAATAAATAAAATTACCCGAACGTCCTTCACCAAGGGTCTCTCCGCATTTCATAAAAGGCATGGTTGCATGTAGCTAGAATGAATAACACATTAAAAACTCTCGTCAGAAGTTATCTCCAAAAGCTATTTTTTCTTCTAGACTTCTGCTTCACGTTACACCTATTGTATGATTAAGCCTCAAGTGATCCTATACAACACAAACAACTTTATGCGTTTGACAAGTTTCGTACGACTGTATTTTGAAAAAACCTTTCCAGTTACGGATTCCATTGGCCCAAGCGGACCCCTTTAACCTAAGCAGACTCAATCCCTAGTTTGCTACTGTCGCCAAGTGACCAGCAGATTCACAGTTCACAGTATAGTGAACCAATTTAAAGTGAATATCATAGCCTCGTTAACCGTAATCAGACATTTGCGTTTGTTGCATGATTATAATAGTGGTCTGAAAAATACCTTCCGCCTTGTTCCCCATCCCTTGAAAAAAAAAGCCTTTCGGTCGGCATGATCTATTATAAACCGTTTCACTTACTAGTCGCTAATATTAATATTATTAATATTAACCTTATCTCTTGGATATTATTTTTTATGGAAATTTTCAATCGCAACTTCCGTGCCCTCATTTTGTTCTTCTTTTCCAATTTACTGCTTATTTGTCACTGTTTATTTATAGTACTTTGCTAATTACACAGGCTGTTATGTATCCATCACCACTTTCTCTCTTTTGATACCGCCATGTTTAAAAAATCAGTATGGAGAAGTTCTGTGATTTTTTAAATTCTTCTCTTTTTTTTTTCTCGCTTGCGCTACACCTAGGTGGTGATATTGACTCTGTGACATATTACCTGTCTTATTGTTTAGAGTGTTGAAAAACTGTCGCCATGACTGCGTAAGTCCCTTAGTAACCGCAGTCAACAATCCTACTGATGTTGATTTTACGAATTGGTTAATTAATTTAAAATTGTGGCTGTGGTTTGATCAAGACGACTAAACCGAAAATGCCTTAAGAAGACACAGGAGTAGAATAAAAAAAAATTCTAACTTCCAGGCCCCTTAACAATATTATGACGGCTACGGTGGAATGTACGTCACTGTTAGTGTTAGTTTGATGTAACGCAAGTGTAGTATTACGTACGAATCAAGTTGCACGTAGCTGCTTTAGAAGTATCAGTTACTTGAAGTGTTGTCCACCTAAATGGTCCTTGAGAGGTTAAAACCAAACAACATGCAAATGGTGTTAAGTCAGGACGATATTCGTGATGGGAAAGGATTGTCCATTCGAACTTTTCAGTCGCAGATGTTAAATAATGATCATTGTCTGTTTGTAATGAATTTCGCGCAAAGCTACACTAGGGCTATCTGCGCTAGCCGTCCATAATTTAGCAGTGTAAGACTAGAGGAAAGGCAGCTAATCATCACCACCCACCGCCAACTCTTGGGCTACTCTTTTACCAACGAATAGTGGGATTGACCGTCACATATAACGCCCCCGTGGCTGAAAGGGCGAGCATGTTTGGTGTGACGGGGATTCGAACCCGCGACCCGCAGATTATGAGTCGAGCGCTCTAACCATCTGGCCACGCCGGACCCCATAACGATCATTCCATGGTCTAAAAATGTTTCACGATTCAGAAGAATGAGCGGATGATTCATCAGCCGCAATGTACTTATATCCAATAGTCGGAAAAAATATATCGTTTGTTTCTGAACATCACTCACGCAATAATATAGTTTTATTTATAATTATGTTTTTTATGCCCTTAGTATCTATGGTTACAAAACATATTCTTAGCAGTTTCTGATCCACGTTTAACTCATTACAAAATATTTGAGTTCGGTTAACTGAATTATTCGAAAAATTGGGGTTTCACTGTATTCTGACGTCTTCAATCATGTGGAATTACATAATATCTGAATGAAGCATTTTATTGTATGCAGAGGCATATTAAGACAGTATTTTAAGCATTTCACGACAAAATGCCTAGCGTGTCTAAAACACAAAAAACTGTGTGTAAAATTTAGTGTTATTGTGGTGAGCACATAACAAGACTATATAAAAACTACATGATAGAATAAAGGTCTTCGTGGGACTTGCTAGAACTGTATAATGTGGGTCCCTGTGAGACATAAAGCCTGCATGATGCAGTATCTAACTAGATGAAAAAAATGGGGATTGCACCATCACATGCATGGGTCCTAGTGAGACACATAAGGATTTCACTTTCCAGTATCAACAAAAGTCACGTGTTGCAGTGTCGACCATACTTCAAAACATAAAGACTACAAAAAAAAAGTGAATCCTTGTGAGATATACAAAGTTGAGGGAGTGTGGAGTGCCGACAATGGTGAAACATGTCAATACTGTCTAATAATATAATGGTGTATAACGTTACATATAAGACTGCATGAAACTGTGCACTGTGCACTGTAACAAAAAAAATATTGACCAAGATACGACCCACGAGAAAGCTACATCATACTGATGTGAGTTGACTGTTCCATGAAAATATGTCGCCGTAACGAGACTGGTAACAGCACATGATACAGTATTTCCCCCAATCTGATACTTGATAGAACTATGTGAAGCAGCGTATACTATTGTGAGACATACTTAGGATATCATACACAACAGGGCTATAGATGAATCGGACATGAAGCAATGCCATCTATGATGAAGTACATCTCAAGAGTATTTCATTGTTTACAAATTTGAAGATCATTGAAAATGGTCGATCTATAAAAACTTTCGGACTGCGGAGCTTTTTCATTTTAAGAATAATTGATTTTATTTTCGTTTGTATGTTATTCACGACAGTATATCAAGGATAACTTGTATATCTAAGTCATTGTATCAACTGTTTTATCTTTGTATTTATGATATATTATTATTATTTTAAGTTAACATCTTTTCAATATTCTCTGTATTATGCACTGTTTGTACAGTTGGGGCACATTTGTTTTTCATTTTCTTAACAGATGCTGTATCTACTGATGTCAAATTGGTGAGTGCATCTAGTCCGTCACAAGTCCAAATCTAATGCTATTTTGATTTATTGCGCGTATTTTGTGTCTCTCTGTATGTGCTTTATATGCCACGTATAACTTCCAATCTCAACGTCATAAAACAATTTTAAATTCAGTATATCTATCTGTTAAACTTGTTTTGTATATAAATTTAATCGATAAATTAACAAGCTTGCTAATTTGGAAACTCCAAGTATTTGCACACGTTGTTCGAGGGACAAGCCAAGTTAAGGAACTTCGCTGTGTTGTGTGGAAAGACATTAGATAGAACTCGGACACAAAATGATATTTTACACAATTGTACATACATCCTGATATGTTATACTAACTGACCGATATCAACCGGTCCAAGCACTTTTTCACCGGCTCTGTTCACTGTAGCTGCTAGTTTTTAATAATCTACATTCCACACCACTCTGATACTCTGTAAGCCTATTAAACCAAAGCTATTTGGTTGCCTGTTCTATATACTTTTAGTCCCAGCTTCCCAGGATACGACAGAATAGACTGGGCATAGTGACTCGTGGTTAAAATAAAGTATCAGTCACAAAAGTCTAATGTGTTTTACTATTTTTGTCAGGCCTACGGTGATAATTTAAAGTCCTCTTATTCACAATCTTATATATAGCCGACAATGCTGTTGCTTTGAATAAACTCTTGTAGCCCACAAAATACACCTATTTTACCTAACTTATGATGGAAGGTTACATCATTAAAATTGCTAATTACTTTTGGAAGCTTATTTCATGATCTCGTGACATGTTAGAAGGGTTAAAAAGAGAGAAACTTAAATGGGTTATGTTATGTGAATATACAACTGATACACTTTTGTCCTTTGTGCGTTATATGTGTACAATTCCGTTAATTCTTGTTAATGTTCAATAAAATTTATCAAAGTATTGAAATTTGATCACGCATTTTGTTATTTCTTGTCATTAGAAGCAAATAATTTTCTGCACTTTTGAAAGAAAATTAAGTGAGCTTTCTTTAGGGAAAGCTAAAGCGAAATATATGTTTCAGTTCTCTAACATAGAAACCTTCCCCAATGGGTGAAGCAAATTATTAAAGATATCACCCGAGAAAGGTTATCGTGTCGTGTGTTCTCAAGTTTTAGTATATTTTGGCTCTTTAATTATAATACGTTTTAGTAAACTTATAATGAAGAAGTTAAGAAACCTTCCCCAAAGGGTGAAGCCAATTATTAAAGATAATTTCCGAGAATTTTTTTTTTAATTTCGCA
>NW_013665765.1:740323-743925 GCF_000517525.1 Limulus polyphemus
AAAGATTTATATCATCACCCAAGTTAGACACTAGTCGTTTCATCACTCTGGCACGGCTACAATCCCATCCTAAAGATTTATATCATCACCCAAGTTAGACACTAGTCGTTTCATCACTCTGGCACGGCTACAATCCCATCCTAAAGATTTATATCATCACCCAAGTTAGACACTAGCCATTTCATCACTCTGGCATGGCTACAACCCCACCCTAAATATTTACATCACCATGCAAGTTGGGCACTAGTCGTTTCATCACTCTGGCACGGCTACAATCCCACCCCAAATATCTACATCATCACTCATGCCATATTTGTTGTACGACATTATTGTTACAACTGTTAGTATCATGAACTCTATTACGTTTCCTTCGCATCATGATTAGAATATCATATAAAACTGACAACGGTTTTGCTGTGTTACCACTGTTTCAATCCCCATGCTTTCAACATCCAAATCTCAGCAGAGATTTTTGTTTCAAGGAATATTTACACTCCCTTAGCTGGTAAAGTAATTACAACCCATTAGCTGGTTGAGTATTTACATTACCCCTTGCTGATGGAAAGACAGTGACAATAAGTTTTTGTTTGTTTCGTTTGCATGTTTGTTTGTTTGAGAGCAAAGCCACATTGGGCTACCTGCTGTCCCCACCCATTTTATCGTTGTAAGTCCTCAAACTTACCGTTGTCCCACCAGGGGACCAGTAATTTTTCAACTGGAAGGTCTGAACGGACTTCCCCTAACTGAACATTGCGCTAGCTGATCTAAACATCATCTCCAAACAAGCTCAAGAAACTTGAACTGTTTGTTTTGGAATTTCGCGCAAAGCTACACGAGGGCTATCTGCGCTCTAGTCTTACACTGCTAAATTAGGGACGGCTAGAGAAGGCAGCTAGTCATCACCACCCACCGCCAACTCTTGGGCTACTCTTTTACCAACGAATAGTGGGATTGACCGTCACATTATAACGCCCCCACGGCTGAAAGGGCGAGCATGTTTGGTGGGAGGAGGATTCGAACCCGCGACCCTCAGATTGTGAGTCGAGCGCCCTAACCACCTGGCCATGTGGGCCTATCATGCGAGAAAGCTTATTGTGTCGTGTGTTCTCAATTTTTAATGTATTTTGGCTCTTTAATTATAATACGTTTTAGTAAATTTATAATGAAGAGGTTAATAATTTCATAATATATATATAGCAATTCTGTAATGGAAATGTTAAGAGCGTTATGAACTCCTATTTATTTTAATCCAATATAACAATCCTTAAAATACGGAAATTATTAATTTAACCTCTTCGGTGTTGTTATTTGAATAATAATTTTTTTTAAACAGATATGTTTTTTTCTTTTTTTTTATTCCTTTGCCTACATACGTTTATTCTTAGGAGTCAGTCTTTTTGTTTCTTTTTAGAAATAAAGTAGTAAACGTTGCTGTAGTACGAGTTGCTGGTCGTCAACTGTTGAAATTTGTTTTTGTAGGCTGTCTCTACGAGTAATTTTCGCTACTCATTTTATTTGGAAAGTAAAGATTGACTTAAGAGACACGATTGGATTTGTAGAATTGAATCATATTGCTATATACAAGCCACAGAAAGTAATTTAAAAAGTAGTGTATCGAAACTTCAAAAAAAAAAGAAAACTAAATGTTGTTCTCATGTAAAACGATTAAGTTGTTATTCTAGAATTTTCCAGATTTGGCTTGGATCACACTAAAACGGCGATCCTGTCAGACAAGTATACTTTCAAACATAAATACTTATTGCAATTAATAATTTTTCTGAAGATAACATTGAGTTTTTACAAGGGATCTAGAGATTAGTTTAATAACGGGGTTTAGAGGCTCCTTGTACTATAACGTGTGCATTGAGAACACAGTAACTAAGTAAGTGTCTCCCGGTGGAACAGCGGTAAGTTTAAGGTCTTACAACGTTAAAATCCGGGGGTTACATTCTCCGCGGTGGACACAGCAGAGGGTCCCATGTGGGTTTGCTCTGCACAATGAAACCACCAACCAATAAGTAAATACCTGATGTAATTTATCAAGAAGATTTTGTTTATTAGTTTTAAAGTACAAAGCTATACGATAGGCTCTCTGTGTCCGTCCACCATTCGGGGAATCGAACCCCGAATTTTAGCATTGTAAATACATAAACTTACTGCTGACTCACTGGTGGCATCAAGAATGTCTCTCTTGTATGTGTTTTCATTAAGTTGTCGTTTAAAAGTAAAAATTGTCTTTCATTTATGAAGCAAAACTAAGTGAACCTTCCTAAGGAACTTAGAAACCTCTTGCTGGTGTATCTTTGCCATCTTTAATTATTCTGAGCCTGTTTTTCTTATTTGTTTTAGCAATTAACATGAGACTGTTGCTAACAGAAACGTTTTTTTCTTGTTACGTTGGTGAATTTACAACAAATGTTACGTGTGAATATGAATTTTAGTCAAAAATGTTTGATTGAAATTTGATAATTTCAAACTAATAAACTAAGAATGCAACAGGGATCATTTCTAAAAACTTCCATAAGAATAGGTCTTCGGAATAAACCTCAGCGGATTTCTTGAAATGTAGGTGTCAACTGAAGACTCCAGCCTAAGAAAAACGTCAAAAGCTATATATATTATTTAAGTCCTAATTAGCTCCCAGAATTTACATTAGTTTCCAGTTGCGGATATAATCAAAATTCCATAATATTCAGACAGAAAAACTGTACGTCAGTGGAAATATATTACTATTTAGCTTACTAAAGCACCAGAGGATGGCAAAACTATTCAAGGGTTATCTGCTCTAGCCGTCATTAATTTTGAATGGAGAGATCATAAGGAAGGCAGTTAGTCAAAAGGACTTACCGCCAACCTCTGGGCTACTCTCGTATGATCGAATAATGTAATTTGGCTATCACTCTTGTGGTGTACCACAACCCCGAAGTGCGCAGCGCGTTTTTACGACAATGACCCGCTAACCATGAATAGTTGAGACTCATAGTCAGTGCACTTTAAATACCAAGCCACGCCCGCCCATGTGATTAGAGGACGTATATTCATCTCTAAATGTAACCAATTCTGTATCTTGTGCCTGATTCTGTGAAATATTGTATAGGAACTGGCTTGTGAGGTGCGTTAGAGAAAACAAATATTTCAGTGTAGAAAAATATCGAAAACTATAAACCGTCAATGATGAGATCAGTTTTTTTTTAAGATTGGAAACTGAGTTTTACCATGAAGATAAAATTGCTGAGAAAAATATTTCGAAATTACCTGCTAGTAAACATTATATCATTAACAATGCGTTAAAGATATATACGAGGAGCAGCCTGTGTCATTTTTAACCTAATGTACGAAAGCTTATACATAACTCTCTATGAACCGAGTTTAAAACGTTAAATAGGCTGTCATTAACCTTGGACCCCCCCCAGTGGCACAGCGGTATGTCTGCGGACTTACAACGCTAGAAATCGGGTTTTGATACCCGTGGTGGGCAGAGCACGGATAGCCCATTGTGTATCTTTGAGCTTAGTTACAAACAAACTTAAGAGCCGAAGGAGTAAATACCAGAAACTTCCAACATGGAGGAGCTGTGTTGTTCTCTGTAGAAATTCGTAGAC
>NW_013665765.1:744646-747514 GCF_000517525.1 Limulus polyphemus
CCAGAAACTTCCAACATGGAAGAGCTGTGTTGTTCTCTAGTAGAAATTCGTAGTACATTTTTAATATCTGCGTATTATCATAACAACTTAATTAAAACTAATAATATTTCTACAGGACCTTATCTGAATTAGCAAACAACAACAGAAGGTGTTTCCACGCATTCTTTTTATTTCTATGCAAAGGGCGCGTATTTGCAGAACGAAGACATTACCAAGTATAAGATTGTGCTTGTATTTATAACAAAAACTTGTAATTAAAATTTTCTCCAAGTTATTTATATTGCAAAATATATGAGTTTGAGAATATAGTATAAATAGGATTCGTTTGAGATTTAGCATTAACAGTAACAAAAGGACGTCCTAACTTTGAACATCTAAGAAATTCGAAGTTATCTTCTGTCCTGATCAACAAAGGTTTAATAATATGAAGAAATAAATTTTAAGACGAACACTTACTTATTCACAGGAAAAAGAAAACCGATTATTTAATCTTTCACGTTTCAAAAATTATTATATGGATAACTTTTAAGTTATTGACAATTTTAAAATAGTATTTTTTGTCAATGATCTACATTGAAAAGTACTATAACAAAAGTTTTACCATGTTTTTTGACTGACTCATCAAAGTATATTTAAATACGTGTAAAACCAAATAAAATGGCGTCACAAATGACTAGATTACTCGATTTGCCACCGGGAAACTTTTTGTTTATTTTGTTGTTAAGCGAAAAGCTACAAAAAGGGCTATCTGTTCTCTGCTCACCGAAGGTATCAAAACCACAATTTTAGTACAGTAAGCCCTCACTTTTACTGCTTAACCACCAGGGAAGGAGGCACACCAGAAAGCTAAAAAAATATATATCTAACACTATAAGCTATGTATGTTTCTAGATATAAATTTAATCTAAACAAACGTTGATATTAAAATAAATGTAATGATAACAGATTTGTTACATTATATTAGTACTGCCACATTTGTCATTAAATCTCATTATTTCTTCATTAGGGGGTCTTATTTCTTCATCATTTGGGTCGATAGTGCAAAAGGATCACTAATTACTGATAATACTTGTTATACTTGGCTGATTGAAACTATATCTCTAATTATATGTCTCGTGAATATCATATATCGTAAACTTTTTCAAAAAAATATATTTTGTGATTAGTTCATCTAAAATCTTGATAAAAATATTTTTTTTAGAAAGTTTTCCTTAAGCAGAAATAGCTTGAAGTTTGACATAATTAACCTTTCAGAACATATTTGCATACAAGTTTTTCATTAGTTGCCAAACCAAATAAATCAGAGCTTACTATGTCGTTATCAGTAATTTTACTAATATGATGTTTTTTTCTTTCACTAATGTAGTAAGGCATATTTATTCCAAGATTAATGCTTATTTGTTTGTAATTAACCACAAAGCTACACAATGGGCTATCTGTGCTCTGCCCACCACGGGTATCGAAATCCGATTTCTAGCGTTGTAATTCCGCAGACATACCGCTGTGCCACTGGGGGGTCCAAGGTTAATGACAGCATGCTGTTCTCAAGATATAGAAATATTTGTAAATACTTAGGAACATCTCAGTTGTGATGCCATTTTGTGGAGAAATTGAACTTTATAAGAACAGGTTTTTTAATTATGTAAATATTTCGTATTCTTTTAAATGATTTTAAAATTTTAATATTTTATATTACCCAGTTGTGTGTAGTGCTTTATGGAAAAGCCACTAAGACTACCTGCCAGTCGGCAGCACCTTTCACGATAATGGATTGACTGTTACTCTTATAACACGTCCACAGCTTAAAGTGCGAGGAATATTTTGTAGTATTGCATTGATTTGAACTCCGCTCAGCAGCATTGAAACTTAGAGCCCTATCACAAGTCCAGTCCATACCCTTATAACACACAAGAAAGTTTATAATAATTATGTAGTAATTTCAGTATCCTGCCTAACTTCAAAAGTCTCTCACACCTTTGAAGGACTTAATTCTTGTTACAAAAATGTCAACCTTTTATATGATAGTATGTGAATATCTGCGTCAAAAACAAAAGTTCAAAATATCTAAGTATAAGTTTTTAAGTGAATATCATCTTAAAAGATCAACTAAAAATTCAAATTGTATCTTTGATATCAATTTCACGAGTAATGTTAACTTAATGTGCTCACAGTATTTCTGTGTATAATTCTGTTAATTATTATTTGAAGTTCATAGGTCGAATCACAAAAATATATGCTAAATTCGAAAGTAAATGAACGAATTACTTCTAAGTTTCAAATGTCCACAAATAAAAACTAAAACAAATTTCAGAAAGCGTTTCGTCTCCTTGAGCACACACACACACACACACACACACACATATATGATAAGTTTAGTAATAATAACACAAAAAAAGAAGAATAAAAAACTTTAGGAAACACTTTTTCTTCTGAATGATAAGGTTAACAATATATTGTCATTCAGCTTTATAGTTTAGTCTTTCATTAAGATTTATTATTTGAAATATTATTGCTAAGCTCACCAATTCACTGTGTAATTGAGTAGAGTTTCTTACAGTTACCATTATATAGTACTGCTGACATGTTTGTTTGTTTTTCTCTTCTCAACACTAGAGCTTATCAGATCAACTGGATTAAACCACCCCAAAGTGGAAGGAAAGCGCGTTTTTGAGAGCAAAGATCCACGAAACATACATTCTTGGATTCACAGTCAGAGCCCCCTTTATAGCTATGAGTATATTAACCTGTTTGTACTTATAGAGCTATTTGGAGGCCCGGCATGGCCAGGTGGTTAAGGCAAGACTCGTAATCTGCGGGTCGCGGGTTCGAATCCCCGTCACACCAAACATGCTCGCCCTTTCAGCCGTG
>NW_013665765.1:747819-753293 GCF_000517525.1 Limulus polyphemus
CGCAGGTAGCCCTAGTGTAGCTTTGCGCGAAATTCAAAACAAACAAACAAACAAGAGCTATTTGATTACCGATTTCAGATGGACATTTCATACAGCTCTTTGATTTTAATGATCTTCGTACATAATCAGCATAGATAACCTCTTCTGCGTATAACCCCCGGACTAACAACGCTAAAATCTGGGGGTTCGATTTCCCGGGGTGGACAGAGCCTTGTGTAGATTTGCACTAAAAAAAACATACTTCCGGGCGTATATGATATCAAACTTTCATGGATTTCAACTGGTTTGGTGACTTTATAGACGAGGTTTTTGCTATGCTCGCTCATACAAAGACGTATACTACTGCTTGTTCCTGCTGTTGTTTTACGGTTTCATGAAAAGTAGCGGCTCCGTATGGCATAGTAATAGCGCGTTATTTCTGATGAGAAGTTTGCTAGAAATACAAACTAAATACGTTGTTTTCCCTTTTTCCATTTGGATCCGTGTATTATACATTACAATAAATATTCAAAGATCAAATAGTAATATCTGTTTATGGTAAATCGTTGTATCAATGTAAATAAAAACACACACACACACAAAAACGGTTATATTATAGACTATGATAATTTTCAATTAAAAGCTCAACTTAACTTTCCTATTAAGCACTACCACTCTCAGTCAAGCACATGGTGATTCTATGATAACTTGCATAACGACTGACAACAGAGTGTAATATAAACACCTCATGAGTCACGTTTGATAAAGCAGGTCCTACTACTTATATTAACTTAGATAACAAATATAATAACTATCAGACAAGCATCAGATTCAAAATCGTAAACAAAAGGCTTTACTCTCTACAGAATTTCTGATAATGTGGCGAATGCCAACTGGACTATGAAAAATAAGTTGGCATGGAACATTTGCTCACACTTGTACTTCACTGTGTCGTACTAATCTGACTGATGCAACATCTATGCAAATATATTTGTCTGGATTGTTATTAACGAAAAAATATTTGATTATACAACGAATGTGCATTTAAACAATCTTTTAAAGTTGCAATTTGAATGTCGAAATCTGGCGAAGCATTGGATACTTATAGGCCTAATGCACTTCTGTTTTTATAGTATTCACCTTAATTTAAACATTCAGTAATGAATATATTAAATAGAATGTGAAACGAAATAACATTTGCTGTCCAACGTGACTTCAGTCACGAATATTAAACAACATTCTATTTTAGTTTCGTTTTGAGTTGACTTACTGCTTAAGTTTATTTTATTACAATTCACGGCTTTTACAGTAAGTAAGATTTGTTTTAGAACAGGTGCGACGTTTCGATCACTTTACCGTTGAAACTTATGTACTTGAGAATGATCGCACCAGTGATCGAAACACCGTGCCTGTTCTAAACAAGGAATCTTACTTATTGTAAAAGCCGTAAATTGTAATAAAACATTTTATTTTGAATACAACTTCTACATAAAAAAAACTCCCCTAGAATACAGATGCTGGTGTATGATAGGAGTGTGGGTCTCCCGTTGGATCAGAGGTAAGTTTACGGACTTCCAATGTTAAAATCTGGGGTTCGATTCTCCTCGGTGGACACAGCAGATAGCCTAACGTGACTTTGTTCTGAAAACAAACAAAAGCTAGAAGGACGTACAATGCTAAAATCTGGGGTTCGATTCTCCTCGGTGGACACAACAGATAGACCAACGTGACTTTGTTCTGAAACAAACAAGAGATAGGAGTGCGATACAGGTGACTTACAACGCTAGAATCCGAGTTTCTATACCCGTGGTGGGCAGAGCACAGATATACCATTGTGTAGCTTTGTGCTTAAATACAAACAAACAAAGCGATACAGGTTTAGGTGCAGAATATCGGTTATTTTATCGCAGTGTGTTAATACATACTATATATTAACAACAACAAAAAAAGAGCAAAATAAACGATTTTTGTTATAACACATGTTGTTGTTTGATCATTGATGACCGGATAGTAATCTGAATGTTCAGAAAATTAATATTTTCTAACATATATACATATACATAATATTAAAAAATTAACCTGAATATCACCCGAAACAAACTAGGCAATATGAACTAGATTTCAAACATGTTTTAGCAAAGTATTTCTCCTTGATTTAATGGTCTGTCTTTTATTCAAATTCCATAACGTCCTAGATTTTTTTAGAAAAAGGTGATGTGGACTGAATATGGAAGAGGATACATCTTTACTGGACGATTTTGGGTTTCTACAGATCCTTCTCTTAGTTTTCTGTTTCAGAGGAAGAATGATGTTTTTATTTCCTGAGAAACAAACTTTTTAAGATATTTGTAAATTGGTATTTTTATGCATGTTTTTGATTTAATGCATGACATCAGGTATTGAAGTATTCCTATTCATCGATCGTATAGTTCGAGTTCCCGAGTGATTTTTTTATTTGTATGTTTTCGGTTAAAACAGCTTCAAGGAACATCGGGATATTTTCCGTTGTCCTGAAGTTATCCTGTTGCAGACTCTGTGGCCAAGAACGTTAACTTCTTTTAGCACAGTCTTTATTCCTAATGCAATCATTTTTAGGCCGAGTTTTACATCTCGATGGAAGTCACACTGGGAGGTTCATGGCGCAAGTTTGACCCCTTCCTCCTATCTGAACCTGACACGGCCTAGTGGTTAGGGCACTCGACTCTCAATCTGCGTGTTCGAATACTTATTGCCAAACATACCCGCCCTTTCAGCCGTGGGGGCATTAAAATGTGACGGTCAATCCCACAGTTCGTTGGTAAAAGAGTAGTCCAAAAGTTGGCCTAGTGAGTGGTGTTCACTAGCTGTCTTCCCTCTTGTCTATCACTGCTAAGTTAGGGAAGACTAACGCAGATAACCCTCGTTTAGTTTTGTGCGAAATTCCAAACAAATCAAACTAAATTCCTCTTCCCATGATATAGAGTGTCTGCTTAAAATTTTACAGGATACAATAACGTATAGATTAAGTTGATAAAATACACTACTACACATGCGCCTAGGCAGGGGATGGAGTGCGGAGGGTGCGATCGCATCCCCCCTAAATTGCACACACACATATGCATAAAACATTTTAAGGCTGTAAAAACAGCTTCGTATACCATATATTATTTTCAGCGTAAATTCCAAAAATTCTTCCTGAACTTCTTAGTACGGCTTCGCCACTCATTTCTTTTTCCCTCCAAAAGTAGCAAAATCACCCCGACTTCACTTCACCTCACCCCATCCCTACTCTCATTAGATTTATGCCTACGCCCCTCCTACATAAAATATGTATCTAATTTATTCGCAACCATCAGAAGGTTAGAAGTAAAGCAATGGAAGATTCCACTTATGACCAAAACTCACGTTTTTCCGTGTACGGCACCTCATTCTTATCACGAGTGGGGCAAAGATAAATCCGCTTCTTAGCACCACAGTTGTCTCCTGAGGTTTTACTCTGGATGTCTCAAATCGAAACAACTGCCACTTTAAAATAAAACAAACACCAGACCTTTGTCAAACCATGTTCAAGGATCAGTACTACAACAAGTATTTTGGTTGACATATCATAAGTTGTTATGATACCAACATCTATATATTAATCAAGGGGTTCTATTTCACTACACATAACTTTTCCAGCCAGAAGCAGTTTTTAAAGGTCGCGATTACTGGAAAGTTACATGTTTCACAGCTTTGCAGTTCCGGTTGAATATAAGCCATCGTGGCACATTACTTGCCGCCGGATGCAAAACGTGTCTATGAAAATTATGGGTTATCGTTATCCAAGCGACTGCAGAAGACAGTAAACTTTACAAAAAAAGTCATGTTGATTATTCATGACAGTGCTACTTATAAAGTTAGCCTACAACCCAACTAGCAGTTTACATCTAACTAGTTACTTCTTTTTTCCCAACCTCCTGAATGTGCGAACTTGAGTTAATGTAGAACAAAGTTGTAGCTCAATTTGTAACTTGTTTGTTTTATTTTAGCGAAAGATGCACAATAGGTGAGTGTCCGTAGCCAGTATCGAAACCCGACTTCTAGCATATCTGTAGCAAAATAGTTTCTTTTATCAAGAAACCTAAGTTTTAAGTCCCCCATTGTGGGTACTGCCAGTACTTTTCGCGTGTTAAAATATTTTAATTTGAGACATAAGTTAAAGCTTAACACTTTAATTGGTCAACGTAGATATATATATATTAAACATAAATTCAAGAAACACCTATTAACTCTTCAAAGAAAGACAATTTTACTGTGATTTTACTCGCTTAACGGGACTTCCAGTTTAGGAAGGGACTAAAGTAAAAACAAAGAAATCTATAGTTAGGCCTATACAACTAGCGAAACAATATTTTGCCCTACGTTGTTATCACATATCGATGTTTTTAAATGATAAAATGCTTAGAAGTTAAGGAGTAATCGATGTGAAAGTCTATACGAATTCAGTAGAAGTTATTTGACTAACTAATAGTTAACTCTCTAATTGCGTCAGTAATCATGGTTTACAATAAACTTAACAAAAATGGTCTACAACTTTGGAGCTTTCATAAAATTTTCACCGAATTGTTATGACGTCTACACACCTATGATAGAGTTTAATTGTTCGTTTACGTACATCAGAAGGACTGGGTTCAGCGATTGAAATACGTTATTGTAACTGTCTGTTTGTTCAAAGTACTGATAATAATTTTACAAACTGTAGCCCCCGGGTGCGGGACAATTTTTTTTTCTTGGCCATGAAACTTTGACTTCTACCTGTTTTTTTTTTTTTGTATTCCAAACTGCACTCAGAATTTTTTACGGGTGGAAACTGTACTGTTTGTAACCTCAAATCAATAAAATTGTACATTTTATAGTCATTAACCAAAATTAACCTGTACAAAGTACAACTGTGCTGCTACTAGCAAGATTGCTTGAACTTCCTTCCCGTCATGATCGGTGCCTGGCTATCACGATCTAAAACTGTGAAAGGGATTTGCATGTAGGCTTAATCACTTTATCAAAGTCGTCTGTATTAGAACACATCAAACTACTGGCAATTGGCTTTTAAGTGATTGATTCTAATGGAATTAATTTCTAGCAATAGTTTAAAAGAGTGGGTACATCTTCTTTACGATGCTAATTCTTGTCTGTGTGAATTAAATTCACTTATTATGATTTTTTGGAATGTATTACCGTGAATATAAGGCGTGTTCGATGTTTATTTTACAGTGTACGGACAAGTGAAATATTCAAATAAATGTAAAACGTTTTGTTCAGTAAGTATCTGAGAAACTTAATATGTTCGAAGCATTCATCTTGTTTAGTTATATTTCTATATTTCATTTTAATTTGATGCATATAATAAGATAGAATTGTATAGCCAGGTTTTCCACTGGGGGGGGGGCAGAACATTTTGTAGGGGGCTAATAAATTAAAAAGCTGAAATTGAACAAACTTTTTAATAAAATGGCCATTAAAGCAAATGAAATCAAATG
>NW_013665765.1:754279-755522 GCF_000517525.1 Limulus polyphemus
ATGAGTTTATTCTATATAAAAGCTGAAAAATAATTTGTGATCAATATCACTAGATTTTTCAGGGGGGTGAGCCCCCTTGGGCCCCCCCCTGCTACGCCACTCTAAAAATAGTGTTGGTTTAGTGGTAGTTCGGCTAATCAGTACGCGGCTAAGTTAATTCTTTTATTAATTGTTATTTCTAAGGCAATTAATCACTCTAAAGCTTTCATTTATTATAACCGTTCAACGACGGTAACCTGAAAGGAACACCAATTTCTGATTTTGTTTTCTTTGTTATTTCAATCACATATTTTAAATTGAAATTTGAATTTTTTTAATAATTATAATTTTTAGAATTTAAATATTTTTTAGAATGTAATTTTGGTTTCTTAATTATATTCTTATTTTTTGGATTTTCTTTTGTTGTTTATTTAAGGTTAGGGACATACAACGCTAAAATCCATGGTTCGATTCCCCGCGATGGACACAACAAATACCCCAATGTGACTTGGCTCTGAAGTGAACAACCGACGACCATCTTTGTTTATTCACACCGTAATGGAAACGTTCTACAGCGGAGTGAATTTCTTCCACTGGAGAAATAGATTTCTACTGCCTTGTCTTTTTTTTTTCTTGCTGCATTACAAGATAACAAAAATGATCCAACTCTGGAATACATAGTCTTATGTTTATATACCACATTATCCATATCAATCGTCATCCATTGCGTTGTTTTATGTTGCCTTGTTTTGGTTGTAAAGAGTCTAGTAACAAAATATTAGCGTTAACAGCCTTCCTCGCCTATTATTAAAGGTGTGTATCTTAAACAACATATTTTCAACATTATGGGCTGCGAATCGGAAGGGCCAGGCTTTTAGCTGCGATATGCTTCTGAACACAAATGAACTGCAAATTTTTCGATGTGTCAGCTTGTTTGTTTGTAGTTAAGCACAATGAACTATCTGTACTCTGCTCACCACGAGTATCGAAACCCGGTTTCTAGCAGTGTAAGTCCGCAGACATATCGCTATGCCACTGCATCTGTGTCAAGATGCACAGATTCTAGTGCACTTTTGGTATTTATTCCGTCTTACTTGATATGGTTTTCGTCTTTCACCTATTCACTCACTCTGCTTGTCGAATCAGTGTTACTGAAGACGTTCAGTTACTGTTGTAACAACCAGTCAGTTGTTTACCAACAGTTGAAACTTACTGCTCGTTTTTCTTTTATATCTAGTGTTACTGAAGACGTTCAGTTACTGTT
>NW_013665765.1:756475-766677 GCF_000517525.1 Limulus polyphemus
ACTTTTTTTTGGATATCCAGTGTTACTGAAGACGTTCATAACATGTTTAAGTTCTCGTTCAATATAAAAAAACAGCATATGCTTTGTGGTTCATTGCTTTAAATATAACGGGCGGTACAAATGAAAATGTAAATATGTATCTACCGGGTTTTTATATATGGGCTGGATTCTTTACAGTAGGTATCTGTGACTTGTTGACGATAAATTTCAACGATAAACAAACAACACACAATCCACTTCTTTTACATTAATATATTAATACGTCAAAATAAAAATCAAACGTATATACAAATTTTCGTCAGACTTTTGGTTATCATAGTTGTCTCTTTTTCATTAAATCACACACAGGCTGGTTCAGTTATTTTAGAACACAATTTGACAAGAGTAAATATTCTTCATGCTCTGTTGTTACAATACAATCGGTGATAATTTCACTTAAAAAACACCATTATACGCTCTTTATGGCTAAACTCACAATCACACAGCCTAAAGCTTTGTCTTACTTACTCGAACTGCATTTTGTACGCGTATTTATAGACAGACAGAGACCTAGAACATTCTACACCTACGAGGTATTATGATGCAATATTACTCAATAAAAACAATCAGAAAAACTTAGAAGGTTCTAGTGACATGATGCAATAATATAAGAAGCACCAATTCACAACAATTGAACTACACAATGTATGATTCGTATACAGTTACGTAAACAAACTTGCGATAAACTATCGCTCCTAAAAATACGTAAATCTAAAACTCGCGTCCAACTTAAACTGAAACTTAACAAGAAAAGCACTAACAATATTCTTTTTACTATATACAAAGACTGTTTTCAGTTCATGCACAAAGTCATACAAAAATACACTCCGCACTTTGAGACCAAGTGCATTATGACAATGATGTTCAAATCCAACTATTTGACTAGAGCACTCCAAAAGTTGTCAGTGATGCTATTGACCAGCTAGCTGTCTTCCCTACTGTCTGTCATTTCAAAATAAGAGCGGCTGAAACAGATAGCCCTTTTGTAGCTTTGTGAAAATTTCTGAAACAAACAAATAAATAACTAGTTGGTTAATTAAAGTACAATGTTAAGAAAATGTACTTTAAACAAAAGGTTGAATCTTTTACACCTTTAAACAAAAGCCACTCCATTGGAGTGTCATCCAGCACATAGTAAAACTTAGCATTACACTTTAAAGAGCGATTTTAGACAAATTTCTAAGCTCACTGTGAGAAACTGGTATAGTCATTCCTGTTTGTAGTGGAACGCCTTACCTCAAATGTTGTTAAACATACTGATAATTTATTTAACTGGTATCTTACTATAAAGATGATCCACTGTGTTTGTGTATCTATTAACATCCATCACCCAGAGCTGGTTGGTTCGATTATCGTAATTTTTGATATAGTAACTGGACAGCAAAAATAATATTATATTGTACTTTCAAGTCAAAGTGTACAAATGTGATATTCCATAATTCATGGATTATTAGAAATAACATATTCACAATATATAGCTTGCCCCTTTTTAGGCAGTGGATAATTAGGATAATTTTTATTGTACTTTCAAGTCAAAGTGTACGAATATGGTATCTCATAATCTATGGACTATTCCAAGTAGGATATTCGAGCTATATAAGCTAACCATTCTTAGGCAGTGGATTATGTTGGTAGTGTTGGGGCACACGTGCGGCTTTTGCCAATGATTTTTTTTTATTGTGGATACTCACATGTTACAAAAAGCCACATTTTGCTTACCCCGGATAAGGTACGAATTGTTTCAGGTCTCTTTCTGAAAGGTCCTGGTGCTCCAAGTTGACCCATGTGCTTTTGTTTTCCAGTGGTATTGAGTACAAGAGATATCCCCATCTTCAAAATTTTAAATCTCCATACCCTTTCTAACATCGATTAATTTTGGGTGGCATCACATTAGCTAAGTATTACCACACAGTGTCAAAATACAGTTTTGATACATTCTATTCTATTGCTATGGATTGTATGTGACTTGTTGCTTTGCATATTTAAAAGTGTTTTAATATAATATTTTCAACCCTCTGTACATGTTTACCACTGCCTGTTTAAAAAAATAACAATTAAAAGCATTAATTTTGCTAAGCTCGTTTCATATTCTTTAAGTTTCTCCCAAAAAACAAGTTACGTAAGGAAGAAATATCTTCTCTCCATCATCGAAACAATCAGTTGGTGATTTATCAGTAAAGTCAATACTTTTTGATTTAAAGACTTTAGCGTGAATTAAAATTATTTGTAAACTTTTGCTCTTTGTTGTACTATCAAGCTAAGGAATTTGTCTTGCTAGCTCAGTTAATGTTTTCAAAGCTTGATTTT
Source organism: Limulus polyphemus (assembly GCF_000517525.1). Taxonomy (NCBI): domain Eukaryota; kingdom Metazoa; phylum Arthropoda; class Merostomata; order Xiphosura; family Limulidae; genus Limulus; species Limulus polyphemus. Next base: position 758,822 of record NW_013665765.1, read on the forward strand.
AAAATATTTCAAACTTTAAGATAGTTATTTGCTAAAACTAGATAATCATAAAGCAATATTAGATTTAGAAGTTAAGCTTAGTGGTTTTAAATAATAATTGTTACATTTTTTAGCTTCGGGTTAAGATTTTAGCTTGTTTTTCTTTGAACTTATAGTTTTATGTAGGTGTGTAAAAAATATGTGTTCGCTTGGGGAATGAAATTGGCTTTCTATTCATTGTTTTCAGGCCAGGCATAACCTAGTGGCTAGTGTCGTTAGACCGTGATTCCGAAGGTTTAGGGTTTGTGCCTGTTGCCAACTTTTGGGTCGTAGATGCTTTCCTTTTAAAATTTAGGGACTGCGAGCTCAAGTTGCTATTGTGTAGATTTGGGCGAGCATCCGAAACAAAGAAATAAAACTTAATTACTTTGTAAAACTATTAGACAGACAGAAAGCCTTAAATTTGTGCCAGTAAACGTACATTTACCTTATGTGGGAATTTTGTGAGTGCAATAAGTTAGTTGCTGCTAAAAAATGAGTCATAATTCGTAAGTAACTTATAGATTTTTCATTTCTTTTTAATATTTGAACGCGTAATTTCTTATTGTCCCACAGCTTTGTTTATTGTAGAAAATAATAGCTGAAGCTATTTTGGAGCATAACTAATCTAAACCCAAGCGTTCTGTTTAGGGAAAAATCTCACGCATTAGAAGAAAAGCCCAGTTGGCAGCAGAGTTGAAGAACTATATTTATTCAATGGGCTACCGCCTTCTTATCCAAGACTGTTTTGTCTCGTGGCGATGTGACAAAGAAATCATTTATTCATGAAGTTTTTGATTTATGGGTAGTAAGCTCCAAAAGAAGCATCATTCCTGCGATTGTTCTTGTGCTAACACCTGTAACAACTTGCCGTTATGTGTTGATGATCTGTTAAAATATAGAGGATCTAATGAACTATTACCGCATAAGTCCACTAGGTTTCCTTGGACTTGGTCCCTGTTATAGTTTCACACACTCTGACGATTATCGATAATTTAACGATAAAGTTGCTGGCCTATTCTGTAGGAAACAACAGGAGGCGTAACAAACGAAGTTTACCCTACCGTTGGCTGAATACACCTCACCTCTGTGCCTGGCTGTTGGGAACAATGGCATCCAGGCACTCGAGGCTATTTGACAATCGATGAGTTTTATTCGAACTGTTGCGCTGTCCAAAAATAAAAAAAGAAGAAAAATCCACGGGCTTATAAATAAATTACCTTAATATTTTATAACTTTACGGTAAAGGCCTCTTATTGATCAGACTATTACATGGAGATTTACAAAAGATCCCTACCCATGATGTCTTTAATGACGTTTAAAGAAAAATGTGCAGAATAGAAGGTTGTTCAAAGAATCTCCTCCTTATGATAGTGTATGATTGAACATTAACATGCTGCGTTGCATTTATCAGTGTTTCAGGTGTTTTGTTTATGTGTAACATCTCAGTATTTTATTTCACAAATGAACTACGTTTCACTCTGTTTACCTATAATATTTACAAAGTGTAAAATTATTAAAATTATTTGGTATAGTATATATATACACACATATTCATATGTATATATTTATACTTGAAACAAATGCTGTACAGCTTTCGCGATACGGACTTCCTCTCTCTCTCTCTCACACACAAACACAAGATAATCTAGTTGTATTTTATTTTTTCAATCCCTTTTTCTTTGATTATAAGAATTTTGAATGTATAATTCCCTGAGATATTGATTATAATTTATTAGAAATTACAACGGCATTTTTCTTCAAGACGGCGCCGCTATTCAGCATCATAAAAGCACGGGAAATTTTTTTTTCTTTCTAGTAACAATAGACAACGCACTTGTTTTTAACTGTTTGAATCGATTTCGCACGTTGTTATTTTATTTTGTTCTTGCATCTAAATCGAGTCTATAAAGTCTAAGCAACGAATACATCTATGATAAATGTTCAAAAGTGCTTGATACACAAAAATAACAAATAAACACACACTTCCCAGACAATGTGTTAATGTAGGTTTTAGAAAAGAAATTATATTAAATGAGAATCTTGAGATAACAGTATAAAGTGGCAAAATTTCTGACATATAACGCTCAAAGTCGGGATTTGATACCTGTTTTGGGAACATCACAGATATCCCATGGCGTAGCTTTTCGCTTAACAACAAACAAACAAATTGGTTAAACAATCTAAGTAACACATCGGATGTTTAAGTTTTTAGAAAAAGCAAGACATAATAGGCAAGTTTTACTAGGGGGTTTGTTTGTTTGTTTGGAATTTTGCGCAAAGCTACACGAGGGCTATCTGCGCTAGCCATCCCTAATTTAGCAATGTAAGATTAGAGGGAAGGCAGCTAGTCATCACCACCCACCGCCAACTCTTGGGCTACGAATAGTGGGATTGACCGTCACATTATAACGCCCCCACGGCTGAAAGGGCGAGCATGTTTAGTGGGACGTGGATTCGAACCCGCGACCCTCAGATTGCGAGTCGAGCGCCCTAACCATTTGGCCATGCTGGGCCTTTACTAGGAGGAATCTGGTAAACACACTTTGATAATATACAACTGCCAAGCAGTAAATCATACGAGACTGTTAATCTGAGAGGAAAAATTTGTGAAATATACTGTTTAAAAAATTATAATAGACTCGGTAGACTCTATATGTAAGTACGGCCAAAGTAGGCATAATACAAATATGCACGTTAAAAAATAAACAGAGAGTTTTACTTTAAAAGATGATAGCCACTCACTTTCACTCAGAAAGTGACCAACCCACTAAATTGTTTATCTCTCTTCATCTTGTTTCAGTCCAGATAACTCTACAACTCCTTTATCACTAACATCAGTTTAAACCTAAATCCCCTCTATGTGTTTCTGGGCAGTGCCCGACGTCATCGCTTAATCGTAATACTAGAAGTAATTGAAGAAAAATAATCATAATTCTAGTGTAAACGTAGTGTAATGTAATCATTACCCCTTGAAGCTAGTTTTTTATAGAAATCTAATGTTCATTTAAGAAGCTTAAGCACAGGGTGAAACAGGAATGACCAGTCAATAATAGATTGTAACATGTAACTCAATGCTTTGTATACTATACGATCGGTGTCTTTAGGGAGCCTACCCCTATATTATGTATGAAGTGAAGGAGTAAAAAAATCAATACCTATATTAAATTTTATTACATACATTCATAGAATACACTAGCTTTCAGTCAGGGGAAAAAGTCACAAAACAAGTAATAAGAATATTTTATAAATGTAAAATGATGTAGGGATGGCAGTGTCAAAAAGAATGCAAACAAATATATTCGGATGATACAGCTATACATAGATTATCCCCACGTGACTTTCAATATCAAAATTTAATGTTACACTGTAAAATGCACGAGTAAAATCAGTTACGAGATCGGTCATTTCGATCGACCTCGTAGCGATAGTCTGTAATAATCAAGACATGTTTTGACTCAACTTGGTTTTAAACCTTCTACGTAAGTTCTGGGCTCTTAGTTACACAACATTTATGCCTACCCTGGCATGATCATGATATTGTGATAAACAAGCTATCAACAACAGTCAGGAATATATAACTTCCAACTGCAGTAATATTAAAGTCAAGTATGCATTTTACAGTGTAACATTAATTTTTAATAATAAAAGTCATGTAGAAATGATCTATGTATAGCTGTATCATCTCTATATTATTGTTTGCATTATTTTTGGCACTGCCATTACTTCATCATTTTACATATATAAACTTTTTTCATTACTTGCTAAATAGAGAGTCACCCACTCGAGTACGGACATATGAATGATTTTTTTGTTAAATGACAGTCAACTGCTAAGCACGTTTTTTTTATAAGCTGAGGCCACCTGTTGATATATTTTGAATATTTCTATTAATTTTTTCGGAGTTATCGTCCGTTATTAATTACAATGATTACTGCACAGAATAGCTAATTTACTTAGACCGAGTTGACTAATATTAAACCTCACCGTCTCCCATTGGCACAGCGGTAAGGCTGGGGATTTATAACGCTAAAAATCGGGTTTCGATACCCGAGGTGAGCAGAGCACAGATTACTCATTGTGTAGCTTTGGGCTTCAAAACAAACAAACAAAACCTTATGAATCGATACTCCACGAAATGTGATTTGATTTCATTAAATTATTTTGAAAACTTTTATATATTATGGCTTTGATTTATCATAGATTTACCACATCCTAATCGATCACTTTTTCTATAATAAGTTATTCTTTTAAACTATAACTGTCTAATTCTTGCAAATGTATTTGCAAATTACTGTTTACACACGTGCTATTAGCTCTGAAATGTTAACTGATTGGTCCATAGAGAGAGTGTTAATGTTTTTATTTTATTCTTGAACCGCATTTGATAGTTTAAAATTTTGAAATAAATAAAAATGGTTCATTATGTGGTATACCATAAACTTTTAATCTGCGTTTATCACAAATCTATTCTCGATTGGTCACTGGATTTCATATCGGTTTATTATTCACGAATAATTTGATCCATGTTTTACGATTTCTCGGTAAGTCAGTGGCAAGTTTATAGATTCACAAAGCTGATCTCCACAGATAGCTTATTGTGTAGATTTGCTATAAAACGAACAAAACATGTTTTATGAGAATGATATAGATTAGCGATAGACCTTTTACCAAGATATTTTCAATTAGGTTCTAGGTAGAAAACTCCTTTAAACAAAAGACAAAATCCATAAATACATGAACAAACGTTTAGAGATTTAGTACACTCGATTGGTCATTCGGATTTGGGATTAACATAATAATATTATTCGTGTATAATTTGATGCACGTTTTATGCAGATAATGTTGCTAAGAGACCTTTTCCAAGAACTTTTCATTCAATTATTTCCTAGGTAGTAAAATTATTTTAGGCAAAAGAAAAAATTGTTCTTCATGACCATTCAAATGAATATTTAATGATGTTGAGATAATACATCTTTACACGAGAGCTGTTTTTTGTTATACACTCTTATTTTGTGAGGACTAAGATCGATATTAATTATTCTCAAAGTTGTCCTTTTTTTTACATCAAAGCAATATTTATAAGTGTGATTACGTTTTTCATTTATTTCCTTTTTGTAATTAAACAAAATCCGACTAAACGACTTAATCTTAACAAACATTTTACTAAAAAAAAAAACACAAAAATTGAAATTCTAGAAGTTTTTTGTATGTGTTATTAAACATTGTTTTTATATGCAAGAAGATTGGTTAATGTAAACGGAGCTGAATCGTGAAGAAAGCTTTTGAAAAGCAACATTATGGAAAGCTCACAAAACTAATTTAGCTAGTGGCTAGCAGTTATTAACGCCTAATCCGAAAAGATGATAGCAGATGAGCCACGTAAATTAAATTACGGTTCAAACCGACGCCGCATACAGTACGCCAGTCTCTCTCCTAAAATGACAACCTCAGGGGTACGCCAGAGCGAAGTGTCGGATCTAAAGGTCTTTGATTTAGGAAATATAATTATTTCGAGCTATTTGATAGCGACTGTGAGCAGTTCATCCGCGAAAGATGATTAAATTCAGATCCTCTAACTCCTTAAAATTTTCATCCAACTCCACGTGCATATGTAAACAAATTGAATCACTTTTAGACGTACACGCTTGTGAACGAATTGACTTTTTAGGCTTGCCTGCCTATTTCTATGTAATATAGTTTGTATGATGTGAGATAAATTAGATTGCTAGTAGATCTGTTAATATGGAGTAGTTAAATGTCGACATTTTCTTGTTCTTAACAACTGTGTCGTACAAGAGTTCCAGCATTGCCTCTATATCTTTGTGTTGAATCATAATAACTTTTTATATTAAACGTGCATAGGTTTTGGATATCTTTTGAAATAAATTCAATATTCAAATTACAGTCATTAGTATTCTGCAATATGATCTTAAGATAAATGTCCTCCTTATGAACTTAGTTAGGTTTGTTCAGAAAACTACTGAACTGAAATGTAGTTGGCTTTTTACACCTGAGATATTAATATATTCGAAAAACTAAAAATAGAAAATTCTTATGCAGTTCACACGTAACCAACATAAGCAAATAATAAATTTGACAATTTACACGGAAACGCTTTACATAAAAATTGACTCATTTCATGGCATTCTACTTTTGATATTTCGTTTTACTTGTGGGCAGCTACTATATCCTCATCTCTTCAAGAAAAAACATTGCTAAAACAGCTCCAATCAACACTGGTCTCGGAAGTGGCATTTCAAAGCTTGCAAGCTCTTTATAGTTTGAGAAAAGATGAATACCTTTCACTACTCCCACTCATTGTTTCATTTATTTTAAAAATTTATAGTCAGAGTCATTAGATTTATTAATTTGTCAATTGCTTACATTCTTATTGCACTGTCCCTCAGTGGCACAGTGGTATGTCCGCGGACTTACAACGCTAAAAACCGGGTTTCGATACACGTGGTGGGCAGAGCGCACATAGCCCATTGTGTAGCTTTGTGCTTAATTCCAAACAAACATTCTTATTACACTTCCTTTTGATTTTCCAAACGCTTGCAAGATTTCCATCTTTTTGTCCCCTGGTGGCTCAGTGGTAAGTGTAAGAGCGTATAACGCTCAAAATCGAGTTTCGATAATCGCGGTGAGCAGAGCACAGATGGCCCACTGTATAGCCTTGTGCTTAACAATATATAAATAAAACCTTCCTTTTTTGTTGCTAGTTCAATAAGCTTTAATAGACAAGTTATTAATTGGCTGATAAACCATTGTTTACTATAAACTGTGAGTAACTGTTCCGGTATACTTAATCTCTAATTACATTTTCAAATGCTGTTAAACGTTATTTAATGTCACTGTTTGTGTTTAAAGCTCCCTTCACAATGTATTTTTCGTCTTTTTCGTTATTATTTGTTACAATTACTATTTGTTTTTAGTTTGTTTGTCTTTGCTTCAAACAACGAGCTTATGATAACGACAATTTGAAAAAAAATGACACGGCTACGAGTACAAATGATGAGCTTTTAATTATGCTCACGTGACTTTGGCTATAGAAATGGCAGCTAACCATTCTAAAATTACAGTAAACTAAGTTGTTTGATTATATATATTTTAAATTGATCATTAAAGTTATTAGTGAACATTCGATTTACTTTTAATATAAATAGATTGATATTGCTATAAAGTTCGTAAAACAAGACAAATTAGTAAATACTATGGTAATTATTGCTTGAATGTCAGCCTTCAGTTCAGTTTCAGAAATTTTAGCACAAAACTACACTGAGAGCTAACTGCGCATAGCCGTCTTTAATTTTGAATGGATAAACTAGAATGAATGCAACTAGGCAACAACACCTACTGCCAACTTTTGGGCTATTCTTATCTGACCGAATAGTTGGATTTAACCGACACTCTTGTAGCACGACTACAGCCCAAACAGTGGAACATGTTTTTGCGACAATGGGATACGAACTATAAGTCCTCGGATTCACAACATGAGCATGCTTACCTTTAGGCCACGTTCTCTCCACAATTAAGAAGTTTTCCGATGCATTCAGCTGTCAGTGACAATTTTGATCCCAATTTTCGTAGTTTAAAAGTGTCTGTTTGAATATACATTATCGCGAGAAGATCACATGATTGTTTTAGTATACATCATCACACAAAAAATATAAACAGGAAAGTTCTCACGTTTACGCTAGATGATGCTTGCCAAAATCTATTTTCCCCTTGTTTGCATATTTAAGATATTATTAGAACCGGTAAAAGTATATGATAAACCAGAAGACCAAAAATAAATTGTTTGTTTGTTTTTGAATTTCGCGCAAAACTACACG
>NW_013665765.1:766770-768182 GCF_000517525.1 Limulus polyphemus
CTTGGGCTACTCTTTTACCAACGATTAGTGAAATTGACCGTCACCTTATAACGCCCCCACGGCTGAAATGGTGAGCATATCTGTTGGGGTGGGGATTCGAACCCGCGACTCTCACAATTCGAGTCGAGCGCCCTAACCACCTGGCCAAAAATTAATAACAATAACAAAAAACTCAATAACAGGAGATTTGTATATTTATGTAGTGAGTTTTATAAGTTAATTGAGTTCAGAAGGAATAATTCAAGGAGACGCCAAAATCAAACAAATTTCCTTTCATTTGTAAAAAATAAATATAATTAAAAGAGGAAGAAAAAAAACATAAGCAAAAACCGAGAGAGAACCTAGCTAGACTTTTCAGCAAAACGCTGAACGAAACCGAAAGAAGAACTTTATGATGACTTATACTATTTACCAAATTAGAATCCTGGTTCATTAAGCTGTACTTTTGGAAATGGTTCAATCTGATTGACGATGTCACGTCTTTTATATTTGCCAGTTACATTCTGGAGATCCAGTTGGAGATAGACCAATCTTCATGGTGTGATTTCACAAAATCAACTCGGCGTTCGTCAAGAACAAACAAACCATTAAGAAGAGAGAGAGAGAATTTGAGTTAGCTATGCTACAGAAGCAGCACATTTCACAGATGGCCACTATCACAAATAATGGAAATACAAAGACGTAAAGCAAAAATGAAAAAAGATAAAGAAAAAGTTTGAAAGAAGCCGAGGTACAAATCATAGAATGATGGAGGTTAGAGCCTAAATGCACCACACGTTTATAAATGTTTTTGTTTCAAATAAAATTACATTTGTAACAGAAGAAAATAGCAGGCTGGGCTTGGCCTAGTGGTTAGTTAGCAGGGTTGCAAAATGTAAGGTCCAAAGATCGCACCAATGGCGTAGCTACCAAAGAATTCCCCCACATAAAAAATAATTGGGCCCCTACATTTATTTCTCTGTACTTGTAATTACGATTCTGGCTGATTGATATCATTAACTTAATAGAATAATGCAATTGCTCTATAGTTTAAACAAATTAACTTGTATGTCTCTCCCCTGTCGGCATTTCTTAAATTTATCAGGACCTTAAGGCCCACATTTGGCTCGCCCTCTCCTCAATTTTGTGGGGGATGCAGGGGCATACTTACGCCAATGGATCGCATCCACTATATGCCGCAGAACACATTTTCAGCAAAGAGCATTATAAATATGAGAGTCATTTCTACTATTAGTGGAATAAGTATAGGTGGCAATTGGTGTTGACTGGTTACCCCTTCCTTTGGTCAGTAGTTCAAAAGTGGAGACAGTATTACCTGATACTTATTGTCTTGATCTGGCCATTTAGCCCATATGCCCTCTAAGTACCGTTCAGGTCGAAAAACCAAATCTCAAGTAATCAGTAAATTTTCT
>NW_013665765.1:768687-778431 GCF_000517525.1 Limulus polyphemus
ATAGTCAATCATATTAATCAGGGTGTTGTAGTCGAGCCAAGAAAGATGGTTTTATAGAGAATCAGATTAATAAGGTGGTTGTAGTCGAGCCGAGAGAGATGGTTTTGTAGAGAATCAGATTAATAAGGTGGTTGTACTCGAGCCGGGAGAGATGGTTTTATAGACGATCAGATTAATAAGATGGTTGTAGCTGGTTTTTATAGTCAATCATATTAATCAGGGTGTTGTAGTCGAGCCATGAGAGATGGTTTTATAGAGAATCAGATTCATAAGGTGGTTGTAGTCGAGCCGGGAGAGATGGTTTTATAGACGATCAGATTAATAAGATGGTTGTAGCTGGTTTTTATAGTCAATCATATTAATCAGGGTGTTGTAGTCGAGCCATGAGAGATGGTTTTATAGAGAATCAGATTCATAAGGTGGTTGTAGTCGAGCCGGGAGAGATGGTTTTATAGAGAATCAGATTAATAAGGTGGTTGTAGTCGAGCCGGGAGAGATGGTTTTATAGAGAATCAGATTAATAAGGTGGTTGTAGTCGAGCACGCTGTATCAATATACGCACCTGCGCGAAAATGTATAAAAATAATCACCTGCCCGCGCATGTATCAAATTAATCACCTGCGTAAGTATGTACCAAAATAACCACCTGTTCGCGGATGTACTAAAATAAGAATCTGCGTGTGCTTAAATCAAAAAGTACCTGCAAGCGCATGTACCAAATTATTCTCCTGTGCTCACATGTACCAAAATAAGCACATGTGCGAGCATGTACCAATATATGCATCTGGGCGCACATAGATCAAAATAAGCACCTGCGAGTGCATGTACCAAATTAGGCACCAGCGCGTGCATGTACCAAATTACGCATCAGCGTGCGCATCTACCAAACTAAGCACCTCTGCACACATGTACTAAATTATACACCTGCATGTGCATGTTATAAAGTAAGCACATGTGCGAACATGTACCAAATTATACACTTTCTCACGTATGTACGAAATTACGCACCTGCGCGCGCATGTATCGAAGTATGCACATGCACGCGCATGTGTACAAATACGCTCCTGCGCGCGCATGTACCCCAAAACGCTCGTTTTTATCAGACTAAAAGTTGTGTGAAACAATAGGGATAAGGCGTAACACATTTCCCTGGTACTAACCATACAGCTTAGTGAATTAATAGTGAAACACTGTGGATAAAGTGTCTTGTTCAAGAACAAAAAAGCACATCGCGAACCACCTTGAACTCGCAATCATCCGACGACGAGTCCAAAATGCAAAGCTATTGAGTCATGCTATGCCTAAGTAACAAACCAAAAACGAAAATTTTTGTGATTCTCAAAAAAATTAGACTAATGTTTGGTTTTTTTTGTAGGACTTTTTTATCTTGTGTAAAAAAGATTCCTCTAACATGTTTTTATCTTTTATACTAATGTATCTGATTATATATTGGTTAGGAATAACAATAGCTATTATATTTCTAATCTGGGACAAATCCAAACAGTGATCAAGTGATTTATTTTAAATCTTGGACTTTAGAATAATCTTCCACTCATGTTGGTGGCTCTCAGTACCAATATCAGGGAAACACATGGTATATGAGAATGTATGGAAATTTGTTTTGAAACTGCTACAAAAATACCCTTGTACCGAATACTGTTGTATTTATTTAACATACATAAAAAAATATCTTATTGATGTGTCGAAATATCTCGGATTTTATTGAGATAAGCTATATAGTAAGTAATATCAACATTTTCTTGAACTGATTGATTGCATTATACAACAATTAACAAAAATATAAACTCATTTTCTTAAACAAGCTTTGTAGACGTGCTAAGAAAAGACACATTCTTATTTTGCAAAAGTCACTATCGATGAATATTCCAAATCCGTTGTTACGTGTCTCCATCTAGTGATTTTTTTGCAAAACATGTTACATACATAAAATAACCATGACCCTTATCTTTCAAAGTTTGAAAAACAGTTTTATTTGGCTCAACACAAAACTGTTTAGTTCGTTTTTAGTTATATGCAGTTTGAGGGAAATTATGAACATAATTTTTAATCACTTAAATAATTGTTTTACGAGTTTAATTATAGAAACATTTTTAAACGAACAACGACCGTTTTAGTTTTTTCAACAAATCTTTTCTATGCTACACAGTGGTTGTTTACCTTTCCTTCTGTTTGATTGACATTATAACAGTTAAGATGAAATTTATCTAACTACAATTAAGGTTATTTTTTACATGTAAACACTGTATTAATAAATGAAAATATAACGTTATTTAAAAGCAACTGGTTAGAGACCGCTGAAATAACATTGCGCAATAAAAAAATTATAATAAAAACAAACGTAGCAATAAAAAAGTCACACTTTTCTTCGAAGTGTCATTGGTGTGGTTGTTGCTAAGTGCAAAGTTCACCATGAGCTATCTGTGTTGTCCTCACTATAGGTATCGAAACCCTGTTTTTAGCGTTATAAGTCTTCAGACTTATTGCTGACCCAATGGGAAGGGGATTTTTAGAAAAATGGGATTACAAAGCAATAAAGAAAATATTTTCACTACTAATCTAACACATGCCTTAATACACCTCCTAAAAGAAGTATAGATGTAATATAACTCATAAAGCTGCTACTTAAAGAAACTTTAAGTATTGTGACAATGCAATGAAATCAGTATGTGATTCTATGTATTTATTTTTATACCTGTTTTATTTCTTTATTCTTTTTTTTTACTTTCATTGACATTTAACATCCACACTATAACAACGCCTTTTTTTCTTGTTAAACTTATTTTCCTATAAATATTTATCAAATATTTATCAGATTGATGTTTTTAATGATGCTTACTTACAGGGCGTTTTAATATTTCTTTGGACACTTTTTGAGCCCACTGTAATTTAAGAATCTATTTATTTTTGTAAAGGTGGAGTAAAATGTTGAAAAACAAGTAAATGATTTATTAATGATAAATCGTCATTACTGTAAACATTCAAAATATCATATTCCATCAGATGGCAGCAGGTACAGAAATTTAATCAGTTGGAGAGTCCGTTTTGTGTTTTAGCGCAAAATTACACAATGGGCAATCTGCATCTGCCATTGCGGAATCGAATCCCGGATTTTAGAGTTGTAATTTCATAAACTAACTACCGACCCAGTGAGGTACTAATCAATTAGTGAATCGCCAATTTTAGAAATGTAATTATTTTTGGAGATGGTGGAAACCGAATATACAATAAAAATGTTCACTCCTATATTTCTCTAAGTATGTTCCTTATAGATTTTTAATGTTTTTTTTTAATTAACCTTAGATTTTTCATACAAATTTAACAGAGTAACACAAATTAAGATTAAGTATCAATTTGTAATAAGCTGCACGTATTTTCAGAATTTTCTGTTACTGTTGAGTATTTGCGAAACACATTACCCCGACACTCTTGTAAATATTCCAACCAGATTCAAAACATAAAAACAAGTTCACTAAAACAGATAATAAGAAAAAACCTAATGAATAACTAGATAAATATCATGGAAGATAAATAAGGGGTTAGTTGTTGGGTGCTTTAACCCACACCGTCCCAACACCTACTACCATTCACAGTCTGCAGCCAATTGTGGGCATGATACTCACCCCTAGAAATTTAAGATTTCAAATAAAAAATCATAGTAGAAATTTTGTCCAGAATAAACCCTGATTTCTACCCTTGTCAGAAGGTCCAAACACATGATAAAATTTGCTCAGCAAGCTTCCACTCTTACTGCTGTGTAGGAGGTAAGCACTGCTGGCTGGTTTCCTTCTCTAGTTAGTAGTTCTAAATTAGGGACAGCTATGCCTGAAACTTGTGGATTTTGATTTGGATGTTTAACCCATGTATCACAGTTCAGGCTAAGAATACCATATATATGTTATGGTACAATTTCAAATCAGTTATTAAACTAATTATTTAAATTCAAAAGCATAGCACTAAATAGTAAGTAAGTGTTCATTAGTTGTATGAAAAACACCAACTTAACTGTCCACGCAGTGTTATATAATGAATGAATTTCCAAAAAAAAAAAAGACCCAAAATTCGAGCACTATCAAATAGTTGAATATTCTTCTTCATACACCTTTCATGTGTGATAATGTGTGCTAACTTTTATCAGTATTAATGTGTTGGAAAATATCCTTTAGGTATCTTTCTACACTTATATTGAAGAAACTTCAACGTTAAAAACTGAGAACTCACTTTCTACAGATGTATTAATGCTCTTTATGAAATTAGTTCCGATAAGTTCAGAGTTATCGGAAGGAATGAAAACACGTAACAAATAATTACTGAAATCCTAAAAAATGTGATAAAAATCAATCTCCATCTGTCATGCTACTACTACCGTTTTGATAAATCTCTTCGGATTATCCAAAGTTTACTTCCTATTGAATAGTAGTAACGTAGATTAACTTACCAGGTAATCCGACAGATGGCGTATATGGTATGTAAGCTAGTTCTTTTTGAATCTGTGAATTTCTGTATAAGCATGCAAACGAAATTAAAATTTAATAATTCCAAGTCTGACAATTTTGCTAAGCCTATTATCCCAATATTTTCAGTAGATTGATCGTTAAATGAACTTTGTTAATATCTACTTCTGTTGGTTTGTTTTGAATTTCGCGCAAAGCTACACGAGCGCTATCTGCACTAGCCGTCCCTAATTTAGCAGTGGAAGACTAGGGGGAAGGTAGCTAGTCATCACCACCCACCGCCAACTCTTGGGCTACTCTTTTACCAACGAATAGTGGGATTGACCGTCACATTATAACGCCTCAACGGCTGAAAGGGCGAGCATGTTTGGCGGAACGAGGATTCGAACCCGCGACCCTCAGATTTCAAAATATTTTAAGCAGAAGTAAGTTGAAAGCTACGTTGTGACATTTTCATTTTGATTATCTCATATTGTAAGGCTATTCCTATTTATTTTTGTAAGATACAACGCATTAAGAACAATCTTTTCTCAAGTAAGATCATTGCTCTCATTGAACGAAAATTTATTGCAGAAATGCGTATTGGATGTTTAGTGAAGAGGATGTAAGAGACATTTTGGAAGGTTGTAGTTCAAGATAGGTATCCATGTTAAATTGGGAACTTAAAAAGATATATAATTCCGCATGTAAAATGAAATAAAAATCTAACGCGTAGAAAAAAAAATACTATCAGTCCTGGCGCAAATAGCCTGTTAGAACAATCCATCATTATTTTGATAACTGAATATATTAAAGTAGCGGTTGGATATTTAAGCAAAATAAAATTAATATTATTAGCTATACTTGCGCAGATTTATAACTTGTAAGCCGAAGACTTATTCGTAGATGCGTATTAGATGATTTTATAATGTGCTTAATAGTGTATCCGAAAGTAAAATATTACAGTATAAAATCAAATTTTAATTCTTAGTTTTTTAATTAACAAAATTTTTATTGTTTCACTATCTTTGATGTTGTTTGCTTTTAAGCGCAAAGCTACACAATGGACTACCTGCATTGTGCTCAACTAGGGCATCGAATCCCGATTTTTAATGATATAAGCCATCCAGTTTATTGTTAGCCACCAGGGTGGGTGGAAAATAATTGTTGTATATAAAGTTACGGACGTTTGTGTTGATGATAAAGAAGAAATGTTTTATCAAGCCTAAAATGTAAGCTATCATTTTCATCAATGTAACAGACTATATTTGTTTGTTTTAGCACACAGCCACACAATGGGCTTTCTACGCTCTGTCCAGCGTAGGGAACCGAACCCACCGGGGAACCACAGTCTATGTAAGCTATATTCTTGACATAATGCAATTTGCAAATGAAAGTTTTTTTGTTTTTTTTTTAATTCCACGTCACTTTAAGCTATAGTTACAAAGAATAAAACACGAAATGAACATCACCTTTACGAATAACATTTTTAAAAAGAGCTCAGAATAGATGATGTGCGTATTGCGTGTTTATTGATTTATTTTACGTCAAATAATCTAAATTCAAAAACAAAACAACTACACAGAAGTATGTATGATAATTTAAGATACGAAAAACAAGCAACAACCTGAACGAGTGAAATATTTTAATAATATATTGAAAAAAATGACTTATAAAAAACAAATAAATGTGCAGTGGCGTCTGGAAGAGACAAAATATCGATATTAATGACATCTTAATTGAAAAAAACTATCAAGTTATTGCATTAAATATATAAAAGATGAACCACATCCAATGTTTATAGGAGGTTTTTATTACCCATCTTGATTGTATTTGCTAAATTATGAAGAAATGCGTTTGGTTTTATTAATTTTTCCATAGAACAAAAAAATTGAAAGAAGGAATATAATAGATAAGTTTTATATTGTTAAAAATGATTTTTCTGGTGACTTTAGTTAAAGTTTTGACGTACAAGATGTTTTCTTTGTTGTTAAACACACAGATACACAATAAATACACAATAGGGTAGCTGTGTTGTGCCTATTGCTGGGGATTGACCAACAAATTTTTCCAAGCTTGCCATAAAGCCCGTTAGCTCCCCCAATTTGATAAATTCTTTGTATTTGACAATGATCACATTTGTGTGCACTCTGACAGTTCAGAGGGAACAAACTGAATTTCAAGTATCTGTTAGTAAACAAAACAACAAGTGATTTATAACTAATGTCTATAAGTAAGTGTTTGGAGCTTAACAAAAGCTAGAATCTTATAAATCTTTACTATAATTTCTAAGCGAAAATAATTGATCATTAATCTCTCACTTCTAAACTCTTTAATTCATACAATATGATAAGTACAAAAACATATTTTAAAGATAACATTTATGTATGATTGCTAGGAAATTTCGATCCTGGCGTACTGTGATCGATCGTAATGCTGCAACTCCACCTTGCGGTGAAATGATTGTTACACGAGGGAAGTTTCATACCGTGTCCTTTCCATTGTGAATGACAAGGTTGGAAGACAAACTAAAGGCTTTGTTGCATACTACACACTTGTACAGCTCTTCTCCTAAAACAAATTGTATTTTGTTAAAAAAAAATTGGATAAGACTTTCATTCATGCCAACAATACATAAATTATACTTCTATTCGGAGAATGAATTGAGAACTTGTAAAGAAAAAGACACAATATATATATTTTTCTTATTTCACCATAATATATTACTCAGGACAGTAGCGGTCGTATTTTTTATTTTTTTCAATGACATATAATCAACTGAATTCTCGAAAACTTCTGGGTCTCTTTCAAACCCACGAAAAGGGTATAATGTATAATAAAGTTGTGAAAGTAAGTTATACCCTAAACTTCTTTATTGGCAAAGCTGCTAAAGACATTTGATATTTTGGTTCGAAAAGGTGAAAGTTGATAGCATACTAACATTTATCACACTGTATCAGTATATTGACAAGAATGGCAACAAAGGAAGTTTTGTATTTCCCGGCAAGTGATTGTTTCTTGGAAAATGTTCTCAGTCACAGTGAAATGTTTCTTGTTCATGTTTTGTTTGTTCTGTGAATGCATATAAAAATACCGCTTCTAGGTTTCTAGCTTCAGAATACGAGTAGCAGAAAATAAAATATATCTTTTTATTATTTTAATGGGCCTTACGAATTTATGCAACATTAAGGTTAACATAATTCAATTTATAGAATTGCTGCTGGGGGGGTCTATATGGATTCCACCTGCTTTTAAAAATTGATTTTTCCATACTGTTTGTGCACTTGTAGGTCCACATATCTATTGTTTACAAGGACCCTAATAACGTAAAGCTCACACATAAAAATGCAAACAAAAATATCGTCAGTATTGACATTAATCCCACTAATTACTGCTGTGGGCCTCCTGTGTACGTTACACAGATAATTAATGGTTTCACCCCATGCTTTTTGGTCAGTTCTTTATACAGAGTGCTGTAACAAGCAAAATTACTCAACATGATGCAATATGTGGACCCCACCAGTAGTGAACGGTACGAAAAACATGTCGGTAATTTTAATTATTAAAATATCTTTTCCAAATTCACTGAAATGAATTTATTTAAATATTTAAAGAGATATGCCTAAATTGTGCGTAGGCAGGGAGGAGGGCTTCGACACTTATTTCCTCCAAAAGTAGTATCCCTGGACTGGCATGGACTCGCCCTTTCATCCGTGGGGGGTGTTATAACGTGCCGCTCAATCCCACTATTTGTTGGTAAAAGAGTAGCCCAGGAGTTGACGGTGGGCGGTGTTTACTAGCTGCCTTCCCTCTAGTCTATCACTGTTAAATTAGGGACGGCTATACCCCACGAGTAGCTTTGCGCGAAAATCAAAACCATCCAAAACAATTAGCAACCCTTTATAGTATTCTGTCCTAAGCTCCCACCCTACTCCTTTTATAGATTTCTGCATGGTTAAAAATGTCGATAAGGAATTCAGCGTGCCACTGACAGAAGAAGAAAAAACGATAAGAAAACAATTCCTTGAAATATATCCACGTTTATTCATTTTTTTGACAAAAACGTATATATATAGAACTTTGTGGAAGCTTTTTAAAAGCCATATAAATATATAAAAAAGAAATACCCATATCTAAAACTTATAAAGGGTTCAAGTTGAATTTATACAAAAAGGTATGGCAATGTTTGTAATTCTGGGTTTCGATACCCGTGGTGGGAAGAGCACAGATAGCCCATTGTGTAGCTTTGTGCTTAATTCCAAACAAACATAAAAAAAACGTTTGTAATTAAAGTATATGAACGATAGAATATATATGAGTGCAGTCCATTTATTTCGTTCAGAAATCTTCTTTAATAAGGAATTTCTAGTAATCGGTCCCTGATCTATTTAGATGTAAATATGTTTCTTCATGTCCGACCTCAGTTGGAACCGTTTTCCACAGTGCTTACAAGCGTATCATCAGGTGTGGACAGAGTGGACGACCTCTTGGAATTTTCCCCACAGTTCTCGCATTTGAAACTTCTCTGAGATCATGGTCATCTGGATGCATGGGCGTCCGTAGCAATTCTTCCAGTGGGGGTAGGGGGGCAAGTAGTGTGAAATTGTGAATTGAATAAAAAAATCCATATACATATGATGAATTAATAAAGAAAGAATTATGTTTCTTATTTTCCAGGTGGGAAAAGTGCCCCCTCTTGCTTCCCCCTTGCGGACGCCTTTGTGTGGATGAGGCCAAGGCTTTAACAAAATATCCAATTTCACAATAAAAGTTTGGAAAGTCATGAAGGAAGACATGAAACCGATACTTTTGAATCCAAAGTTCATGATCGGTTCCATGTAACCGTTCGAATTTATGGAAACCCGAAAAACAAACATTTTGAGCCTTGTCGGTGAGTTCTCTATTTGTGGCTTATATGTTCCGCTATACAGACGAATCAACTCTCTATTTTGTTCATGTTTTAGAATGGAATCTACGATAGAAACAGATATCCCTATAGTTTTTAGGAGCTTCTGAAAAACAAAAAAACTGATTTGTGGAAGTATATCATCCCACGATCATAAATTATGTGATTATTTTTAATGGACTTTAGAATAACTAAGTAGTGTAATCATTATATATCATCGGTTTAAAAGTGTTTGTTGTTGTTTGTTATTAAGCACAAAAAAACACAAAGGGCTATCTCTTCTCTGCCCACCACGGTTATCGAAACCCGGTTTCTAGTAGTAGAAATCCGCAAACATAGCACTGTGGCAAGGGGGGGGGGGGCAGGTTTAAAAGTAAACGAAGTACA
>NW_013665765.1:779324-788624 GCF_000517525.1 Limulus polyphemus
GTGGGCTTAATGACAATATTTTTACTCTTCAGGTCCAAGGAGACGACTTCCAACCAATAATCCGTCAGGACATACTGGAGTGTTTGGTTCTACCATAGTCCAGTCATTACGCATAAATTTATTCCTGACAAGTCATTGTATGAGTATTTCACTTCCTACTGGTACAACGACTGCCCTCCTTGTTGTCTCTAGAAGTTCAACCTGTGTGGTATCTACTGTCATATAGTGCACAGGAATTTCCTGGTCATAGATTACGAAGCTATTTGAAACTATCCTAATTTCGCATCTATGTCTCAACATGAATTCATTTCCCAATATGCACTCTTCCTCAATGCCAATCATCCACACGTCATGAAGTGTGGAAAACTAACTATTATTGTGATGTAAAAAAATAATACTTAGGTAGTTATAGCCCAGCTGCTTATGGTATTTAACGTTTTCTACATAGTCTACATTATTCTGATGAAGCATTAGCATTTTTTGGCTTGAAATAGTCACATGCAATGAGATGTTTAAATTAGTAGTATAATTTAACAATTAATAACTACTCTGCATGTACATAGTACAATAATTTACTATAATAAAACATACATATTTATGTTAAGTCTAGCTCCCCATGTAGTGTTACAACAGAATGATTATTTGTTGACTTTTCATTGGATGTTTGTGGATTTTATGTGAACAGCCATGCAATTATTTAAATCATATTTCATGCAAAATTGCTTCCAGATTTAATCTCATAGTACCTATTTTTAACTAAATTATCTGGGGGACATGCCCCCAGACCCCTCGTAGCATTAGCATGCTGTGTATATGCACAATATATGTTAGCTTTTGATCTCACTGATTAGAACTCCCCTATCAAACATTCTGCGTACGGGCCTGTAGATGATTTATTCTGTCACTGATGTTCTTTTCTACTTCTGTGACTTCTTTTTGTTGTTGTACATCTTCAGTTTTGTCATTACAGCGCTTCTGTACTTCTTCGACTCTTTCATTACAGCCTTTCTCTACTTTATTGGTGTCTTTTTGTTCCTCAGTTTTGTCATTACATCCTTTCTGTATTTCTTGTTGTTGTAATTCTTACTTAGATGGTATGTCTCTTTCTTTCAACTCATCACTTAAATTCCTGTCTGTTTCTTCTTAGTCTTCTTTTAATTTTCTGTCTCTTTTTGTTCTATTCATTTTCTCTCTCTTCCTCTTGATCTTCTTGGGAAATGTGTTAGTTTATGCTATGACATTTTCAAATACTTTATTTTTGTTGAAACAATAATCTTATTATTTTCGATGAAGCGTACAAATTAAGTATTTTTAAATAATCTGTTGTGAATAATATATAAACTTTATGAAATAACACCATGAACATTAGGGCGGACAGGTGTCGCTTTGACGAATAGTCTGGGAAAAAAACATAAATCATAATCTACACTTAACGACGAAAGTATTGAGAATTCTAACAAAATAAACAACTTTTAAACAGGTAAATGTACCATATCTTCTTTGTTAACTTTAGTATGTGTTGTTTCGAATTTATTTTATCTTAAACATGAAAAGTAACCATATTTTAATAGTATTTGTCAAAGATTACCTCCATTTTTAAATTTTTAGCACGGCTGTTATTAACAGTCGCTAAGAGTTAATTAAATACCAATAGGTGTCGCTGTCGTAAATAGTCCAGGAGAAAAATATCAATTCGTATGCTTATTAAACTTAAATATACTATGAGATATATGACATTATAAAAAAGTAGAACTTCATTTTATTAGGTAAATATTTCAGTTGTTATTGGTAATGACTGAAATGCTTCATATCACATGTACGTAATTTGAAAAATATGAAAGGTATCCTAATTCTAATAATAATAGTAATGTATTATTTGGCATAGATTACCACAACTTTTACTTTTAACTTTGAAAATAATTACAATTAATGTTTATTTAAGTTTTAACTTAATTTTTTATGTAAATTTAAGTTATATTATGCCCTAAGTTGAATTTAAGAATCATGATTTTCAGAATTTGTGTATGATACTGTATTGTGATTAGATGTTAAGTAAGTCTTAAGTTTAACTAGAATTTCTGCAGAAACGTATATCACATTTGCAAAGTTGTACACAATCATGCCAGCAAAAGTATATCGAAAGAAGAAAAATCATAATTTTCATAAATCTAATGTGTAGATGTATAGTCTAAAAACTAATATTATACTATAAATTAATTTACTTGTCTTAGTCATGCACTAATGATACACATGAAACCTACTGCCTGACAATTCCTCTGACACTATACCACTACCAGAGTATGTCTGCTCACATTCTCATGTCTCTAATTGTCAGCAGACTTGGTGCATTATCTCCAGAAAAACTACTTGTATGGGAGACTTGATTTAAGTTTTCAAAATTATCAGATATTTGGAAAATCTTTCTATGTCACTATGGTGTGCCTGTTTAAATAGTGGAATGGAAAAATTTTAAACCCAGACTTGAATATTATGGGTGATAGGTTTAAGCATTCAAGGTCTCAATGTAGATTTGTTCTTTGTCAGAAATTCTTTGGTTTTTAAACTCGCAGAGATAGTATTGGTAGGGTTTGGGAAAATACTAGTAAATTTAATTGTAAGCTGGTTGGATTGAATAAAGTCCAGCCAAACTAAATCCTTATTACTGGTGGAGTGCCTTGGTAGTCAGTGCTTGAGACTTGACTTTTCTTATTTACATTAATGATAATAATAATAAGGGCATAATTAGTAAGTCAGTAAAATTAGCTGATGATGTTTTAAACGTGAGTATTTCTAGCTGTATTATGGATGTTGAGTATCACTTGGATCTGTTGATAAATTGGACAAATGTTTGGCAAATCACCTTTAATTATAGTAAGTACAAGATAATGCATTTGCATTAACATAATATGAATCATACATTGGAAATCCACTGAATTATGAATATTATTACCAAAGAAAAGGATCTTGGCATAATGGTCAATAAGTTGCTCAAGCCATTGAGACAGTACTCTGTTGCTAGTAGAAAGTATAGAGAAATCTTAGCATATATATAGACACAATGATTATAAGCCAACTTAAATAATTATCATTGTGCACAAATTACTGTTTAGGCCTTACTTGGTGTACTGTGCCCAGTTTTGGTCTCCATAACATAAAAATTCAAGGATAGCAAGGGACCTGTTAGTCCATCTAGGCTGTTTCATCATCAAACTAAACCTAAAAATATAAATAAACAAAAAAACTAAAGCTCAAAGCCACCCATTATGATTTAAATATTTATTAAGTTTCCTTAAATTTATTACGTCCACTGCATCTAAAGGCAAGTCATTCCAAATTCTAACCACTATGTTCAAAATATTAAACTAGCTTAGCTCAAGATGACTTCTATTTTGCCAAAACTTAAATTTGTGTCCCCTAAACCTACCATTCTCACCATTGAATACAAAAAAAGAAGATGCATTGACATACTTCTGTCAGAATTTTCTAACTTTTTTTTTTTTTTTTTACTGGAGGTAACCAATTTTAGAGACTTTAACATGTCATTGTATGACAACCTTTCTATTCCAGTTACCATCCTAGTACTTATAGCCCTCCTCTAAACCCTTTCCAACAATTCAATACCCTTTCTAAGGTAAGGAGTCCAAGTCTAAACACAATACTCCAATTGAGGCCTAACCAATGACATGTAAGTTAAAATTATATCCTTTTAAGACTTGTATTCAGTAATTTTGTAGATATAACTTAAAATTCTATTTGCCCTACCAATAGCAACAGTACACTGCTTGGATGGTTAACACTGTTGAAGTTATTTCCTTCAAAATTATACTTTTAATTTCAATTATGATAACATATATGCATAACCTTGCATTTATTATAATTGAAAGCCATCTGAAATTTATTTGCCCAACTCACTAGATAATCTTAATGCATTTTGTAAAGTAGCAGCATGATTTTCAAAGTCAGCAACAGTCAAGACCTTAATATCATCAGCAAATTTAAGCAATTTATTGACAAATTCATCTGTGTCAATAATACGCCCCACTTGTGACATTAATCCAGTTTGTCTGAACTTCATAAATAGTAAACCTCTGCTTTTCTCCATCCAGCCATTTTTCTGTCCAATGAGCCAACTTACCCTCACACCTATAGATATAATTTTTGTTAACGAGTCTTTTATGTGGGATCTTGTCACATGCTTTTGAAACTTCAGATACACCAAACCCACATCCTTACTTTCATCTGTAAAAGTTTAGTAAACCAAGATTTCCCTATTGAAACCATGTTGACTGTCTAACACAATTTTAAACTTTGATAAATGACTTTGCAAAGCATATGTTTTCAGACTTTCAAGAACTTTTCATACCACTGATGTAAAATTAATAGGCCTGTAAATTACCTGGATAGTTATAACCTCCTTTAAAAAGAGCAGGAACATTAGTCAATTTTTAAGTTTCTTGCACCTATCCACTATTTAAAGACTTATAAGAAATAATAACAGGTGACTTACACATCTAATCTTTAACCTCTTTCAAAACCCCTGGGGAAATATCTGGCACAAGAGCCTTATCATTCATTAAACTTCTCAATTTCTTTTTCTTTAAAAGCTCAGAATTACTGTGATCATCTTATTTCCATCTAACAACTTTGGGGAGAAGAATATTGCTTAAATTTTCATTTGTAAAAATTGAAGAAAGATTAGAATTTAGTAATTCAGCCATCCCATAATCATCAGAAATGAGCCTTCCTTTACCATCCCTTAAAGACCTTACTTCCATTTTATATCTGCTAGAAATCTTTACCATTAATTTTTTATATTTTCAGCCATCTTCTTTTCATATACCTTTTTTGATTTTCTAATGTCCTGTTTGACCAATTCTCTTGATCTTTTATAATGTTCTGAGACTTCCATCATAGCAATTAGTTTAAAACCTCTTTTTCATTTTTTCCATTATATTCTATGAACCAACCTGGTCTTTCACTTGCATCCACCCGTAATTTTTTTATAACTAAAAAGGAACGTGTCTACCTTAAAATTTCCACAATTGATCAGTATCCAGTTAATTCAATTGCCCAATTCATAACAGATAATTCTTGTCACATCTCTTCAAAATTTTAATTAATTCAGAGGAAGGTTGGCTGAATTATTCCTAGGGTGGAAGGGTTATCTTATGTCTTGAGAAACAAAGGTTCAAAGGTGGTCTTACTGAATTTTAAAAAATTAATTATACGATCAGTTGAATAAAGGCTTTAG
The DNA here is from genome assembly GCF_000517525.1 of Limulus polyphemus. Classification (NCBI taxonomy): domain Eukaryota; kingdom Metazoa; phylum Arthropoda; class Merostomata; order Xiphosura; family Limulidae; genus Limulus; species Limulus polyphemus. Next base: position 784,576 of record NW_013665765.1, read on the forward strand.
ATTTCTTTGAACTATATGCTGAAGATAAAAGATGAGAGAACACGTGTAAGATTTAAAATAGGCTAGGCTCCAGTTCAGCATATTTATTTTACTAAAAGGATAATTGACTTTTGAAGTCACATCAAAACAATTTTTTTTTTTTAAATTTAAATCAAGAGTCCTTCAAACCTATATATAATACAACAACGTTTTAAAATGAACAGCAAAACCACATCGGCAGATAAAATAAGGACAACAAGGGAATAATTGGTCTTTCAAGGCTGTCTTCACAAACACACTCTTAGAAAAGTAAAGATTTCAGGAAATCACTGATTTCCCTTTTAAACTCCTGTAAGGTGCTGGCCTCCATTGGTGCTGATGATAACTCATTCCCCTAAACTGAATGGCTTCTTTTCATCTTGCCATTTCCTGTGTTTTTATACTCATAGAAATCAATAGATTACGTACAGCATGAGCACAGTCTAACATTTTGGGCCTGTTATTATGATTATAACACTTTCCTCAATTACCTGCTTTATGTAAGAGGCATTATCAATTATCATCACTTGTCATCCAAGTTAAAGGCTCTAGGCTTCCTAATATCTTAAGTATTTTTAGAATGTAATACCAACTCAATACTGAGGTTGTAACAGTTAATGTTTTACTGTACTTACATGTTAATCCCTTATTTGGAGGTTTTTGTACTTACCATTAAATAACTTCAAAAATATCTCAGAATTAGTGAATATAATTATTAATAATTGATTGCATGTTGTTATTGTCAGGGTAGGTGTTACTGTTTTCACTGATAGCACATTGGCCTCAGAACATTAGTATGACCCAAAGGCCCCCAGGTTCAGATTTCTAAACATCTTGTTACATTATAATGTATATATATAAATAATTGTAGTAGAGAATACTGTGGCAACTATTATTTCAATTTTTAATTAAACTGTTTTGACACATGGTCACAGGCATATCAGACAAACTTTCAGTACCATACTACTAATCACACTTAATATCAACATTTGAAGATGTGAACTTACTCATTAGTGTAACTGAAATATAGGATCTTGTAATAGTTTTAGTAAAGCTAATAGAATGTTAGGATATATTTATAGTCATGTTAATTACAAGTCAAAAGAGGCAATGATTTGTGTACAAAATCATTAATTAGGCTTCACTTGGTAGTGTTGAATACAGTTTTAAGTTCTTTATCTAAAGTATACTGAATTTATTGAAAATAATTCAAAGAATGGTTACTGTAGAGAATCTACTGATAGATTCTTCTGTGGAAAAAGGTTAAGATCTCTTACTTTCTCTTGAGAAAAAACGTTTACAAGGTTACTTGGAGAATCAATTAGGTTTTTGTGTGCTTTATACTGAAGACAAAAGGATGAGTGGGCACAAATTTAATATTTGGAAAAGATGGGATGGGCTATAATTACAGTATTTTTTTTTTCTCTAATACAGTTATGAGGGTGGTTTGAACTGTTAAGGAGGACATTGAATTGTTGGAAAGGGTTCAGAGGAAAGCTACTAGGGAGGTAAAGGCTGTTATATGAGGACATGTTAAGATTTTTGAAATTGTTTTCTCTTCAAAAGAAGAAGAGCTAGAGGGATCTGACTAGGGTGTACAAGATTATAAAGGGAATTGGTAGTATCAATGCATCATCCTTTTTCACATTTAAAGGTGAGTTTGGTTGGACAAAGGAACACAAATATAAATTTTGGTAGGGTAGGAGTTCTCTTCAAATAAGACAATTTTATTTTTCTAACAAAGCAATTGCAGTTTTTGTCATGTACAGAGGGGCTAATGATGTAGGGAAAGGTAGGTAGGAAGAACTAATTAATAAGTACAAGGGGTTGATAAAGGCATTTAAAGAAAAGGGACATAACTTAATTGTGTTAGGGATATTGCCCAGAATTAGTTGGGGGATGAAATGATATATAGGTGTAGTGCTGAATGCTAGGATTAGGTTAATATGTAAGGGTGAGCATATTGGCCATTTGGACTTGTGGGATCAGTTTATTGGGAGAAGGGAGCTTTTTGGAATGGATGTTTTTCATTTAAATAGGGTAGGGTCTGGCTTATCTAATAATCCATATTTTAATAGTATATAAGTTTTAAGTTCTTAATTTTATAAGGCAATATTAAAAAAAGATTCTGAATTTTCCCTAGTGTGAGAAATGTGACATTTTTTCTCTAGGCATCTCCTTGTTATATAATTTTCATAACATTCAATTTTGTTTGGTTTCAGAGCCATCAAATAGAAAATCAGACCCCTCTTGCCACACCCACCTGTCACATCCTCTCTTTCAGGATTTGTTCTTTCTCATGTTTAATACTACATTATTGTTCACCAATAGAATACCAAGGTCTTCATCTATTAAATGATGTATTATATTACGTTATTTTCTGTACAGAAAAATGTTAATTTATCTTTCAGTACAAGATTTGTTCCCACTGGAAACACATTGACTTGTTTTGATGAATTTTTAACGACTCTTGTCACATATTTAGAAAGCCAGAAAAATTGTGTTAGTTATGGGACATTGTCTGCTTTTTGCATGTTACTATCCTATGTTCTTTAGGTTCTTATTTAATTAAATAAAAATTATTTAATGTACTACTGTCATTAGTATGAAAAAGTAGGGTTAAGTGTCATTGACAGCAAAAAAAATGAAGACCCAGGTAAGTACTTTATTTCTTGTTTTTCTTGTGTATTCTTTATTTATTATTATAAAAGTAACTAAAATGTAAAAATAGGAAACTCTTTAGATTAATAGGATAGATTAGGTAAAATAAATAATAATATAATAACTTTTAATGAGGCATGCACACAAGCAGCTTGGAGTAGCTCATGCGTGATGTAATTCGATAGCGTAACGGGAGCTGCATGTTCCCCAAGTGATTATCAACTTATATTATAATGGTGTGAATAGTATAGTACCTAGACGTGGTTCAAAGGCAGTAAAACAATAAAATTTAAGTATAAATAGATATACACTGTTATGAGTTTAAAGCTACTTAGGATAAACAAATGTAGTTTTGTGTTACAATTTGAAGTCATTGTAGAAAGAAAAGGATAAGTTAGATTTATTTTATTTTTTTATTTTTTTTTAGTAGTTATGAGGATGGTCAAATTGACCAACCTTTTAGAGAGTTAGCATAGAGAAGATAACTGATAAAATTTAAGGTTTTACTGAAAAAAATGTACTTAGGAGGTTTTTAGAGATTATGTAAATGACGTGATATTTTTGAGATTAAGAAAAATATTTTGCACTCGGACTGGTAAAAAAAAAGAGTCAATATATTTATGGATAAATCTTTAGTAAAAATACTTCATTATAAAACAGATTTTTTGTGTACAAATGACTTGTAATGTTGACTAAATGTCTGCCAAATTTTGTGAAGATACACATACTGTATTAAAAGTTAGTGTATTATAACTATATCCAAGTAAAAATGGTCACGTGGTCGGTCCTTGGGACTGAGCCCGTATTGAGAGAGTTCGTAACTGGCTCAATGCTAAATATGCAGTGCATGTACTGTACGTAAGTAGTCTACTCTAAGTTGGCTAAGCTGCAGGCACCGACCGGGCACATTCCAAATGTCATGAACAGACTACTACAAAGTTTGTATAAAATAGGTTCAAGACAAAGTGTGAAAATACTTTATTTGCAGTTTGGCAGAAATTTCCAAGAAATTAAGATCAGCTTTGGCTTTGGTATATCAAACTGAAATGTTGCAGCACTTTCACTGTGTTGTTGGAAGCCTTGAAGACCTGAATATTTTGTCCTCTGGATTGATAGTCTCTTAAGCCATCCAAGCTGTTGCTAGTGGTAGGGCAAATAGGATTTTAAGTTGTATCTATGGAAATATTGAATACAAGTCTAAAGAGGTTATAATTTTATTGTATAGGTCACTGGTTAGATCCTATTTGGAGTATTGTGTTCAGTCTTGGATTCTTTACCTTATGAAGGTCATTGAATTGTTGGAAAGGGCTCAGAGGAAAGTTACTAGAATGGTACCTAAGATGGAGGGTTTTTCATATGAGGGAGGTTAA
>NW_013665765.1:789498-792743 GCF_000517525.1 Limulus polyphemus
TTTTCATATGAGGGGAGGTTAATATTTCTAAAATTTTCTCTTGAAAAAAAAAAGAGAAGGGATCTGATTGAGGTGTTTAAGATTGTAAAGAGAATTGATAGTGTTGATGCATCATCTTTTTTCAAACTTAAGAGCAAGAATGGTAGGATTAGGAGACACAAATATACATTTTGGCAAGGTAGGAGTCATCTTCAGCTAAGGCAATTTTATTTTTCAAAGAGGGTGGTTGGTTTCTGGAATGGGTTGCCTTCAGATGTTGTGGAGGCAGTAAATTTAAGTGAGTTTAAAAGAAAGCTTGATGACTATATGAATGATAAGGTCTGGCTTTAAGATTTGTTGTTTTTTTTTAGTTTATTTATTTTATAGTTTTAGGTTAAATGCTGAAACAGCCAAGATGGACCAGTAGGTCTCTTATTGTCCCTAAACATTATGTTATGTTAAATGATCAAGGCTAGATTTTTTTTTAAGTGGATGTGACAGTCTTGCTGGAGCAACAGGCCTTTTGTTGTCCTCAAGTGTTATGAAATGAGTTTCCATCAGCAGGAATTAAGGCTGGCACCTCACAAGAGTTTAAAAGTGTGATCATGGAACCTTTAGTTTCTTGAAAAATAAAGGATGGATTTAATATTTGATTTTTATGATTCCTAGGACTGGGTGTGCAAAGACAGATTTGAAGGACCAAATGACTTATTTTTGTCTTTTGTTTGATACATCTTTTGACTTCTTTATAGTTCAGGTGTACTGATTTGAAAATCTTTCAATTGATAATTAATCAGTTTCCAGTAATTGGACAGATAATTTTGATTAGTTTACATGACACTAATTGATGTAATTACTACTTATTAGCAATGATTTATATCATCCAGTTCCAGCCAGCAGCATACATCTGACATATAATAATTCATTCGAAAAACTTAAGAGTGATATATGTTTATAAAAAGATAAAATAAATCTGAGCCTTGGTGATAACAGTCTCAGACTTTCTTAGGTAGGCACGTGTGTCACCTATAGTAGCTCAATAAAGTATGAGTGCTACTATATAAATAAAAAAGGTTATTTTACAATCCAGTCAGTTAAATCCAAATACATTTACCATGAAATCATATTTCTTGAAATCAAAAGAAGAAGAAATCTAGAAGTGTTAAATAAACAAATATTGTGGGTAAAAGTTATTGCTATCAGGATGATAAAAATTAGGAAATCAATAAATTTACAAGTAGAAGTAATGAAATTATGAATATTAATGCATTCAATATTTAGAGATTATACTTATACAAAGTGTATCAGGGTTTCACTTAGGGTTCAGTTGTATCCACAATTTGGCTCTAGTGGTTAAATAATACCAAATTGTGGCATACATAAATGTAAATTGAACTCTTCATCCTGTAAATGATAGAATTTAATATGTTATGGGAATTGCATATTGTGTAAAGGAAATATGCATGAAAGGATAACACATACTATTGTTATGCCTCCATTCATTAGTTAATTTTCCAAAAAAATCCTTTCTGAAGAAACTTAAGCGATACAAGTCCTTTCTTAAATAAAACTGGTTTATTCTTTCTGAATACAACTTTGCAATACACTTAATTTCCACAGTCACGCTATAAGAAACGCTATAATTCACAACGAACGTCTCACGTGCTCGACTCAACTGTCAGTTATGCATATTGTTGCCGTCACTTCTTGGCGGCTTATATATACAAGACTACCGCATATCTAGTAGCCTCTCGAGACTTCAGGAAGGGACAGGATCCCTCTAGAAGTTCATGACGTGTTACTAGTGTCACGTGACTCCCACTGTCGTAACACTGCCCCTTCCTTAGTATTGTTCGTCCCGAACAATAGCCACTTACATTAAACCAATAAACAATTAACAATAACTTAATTAAATGTACAGAATTTACAAACACAAAATTAAAATTCAACAAAGTCTCTTAATTTTACGGGACGTATCTTCTTCCGTACTGGTCTCCGTCTCGTTGGCTTCTGCTTCATGTGGGGTTCATCTGCTTCATCAGGAAACATCCTATCATTGGTAACAGTCACATCAGTGGTAGTAACTTCATCAAGGGCTTCACTGTTTCCCTTCTCCAAACCGAGTAGAGTTCCTTTTTCGACAGTGGCTTTTTCAAGTGACACATCTTCAGCAGCATCATTTGTTCCGATGTTCACTTCGTCCCAACTGAAATGTCCTGGACCATGATAACGCCAAAGCTTGTTGACATGCACCACCTTTGGCTTACCTCGCTGACCACATTTTATCCGGAAAGTCACGTCTGAGAGACGATCCACTATGTCATATGGGCCTTCCCATGGAGAAGACAACTTAGGAGACTTTCCTTTGGTCTTCCTTGGATTATACAACCACACCTTGTCTCCTGGTGCAAAGCTGACTTCAGTAGATCTCTTATCATAAGATAACTTCATCGAATCAGCAGACGTTTTCAAGTTTGAACGCACTTGATGGTGAATATCATCCATCCTTTCCGATAACACTTTCACAAATTCTGACACATTTGCAGGCAACTCTTCATAAGGTGGGCGTCCTGTTAACAGATCCACTGGCAACTGAAGTTTCCGACCAAACATCAACTTTGCTGGAGTGTTTCCAGTGGCTTCATGCTCTGATTTAATATCTATTAACTGTTAAAAGAGAGGTTGAACTAATTAGGTGTCATCAAGCTGAAGTCAAAGTGACTGAAGGAGTTGATGATGGTGAAATGGAACCAGGTCCTAGAACTTGGCCTTTGTTGTTCCCAAACGTCATTTTATCAAAATGAATTACAAACTTCCTCGGTAGTAAGTAGTCCAATCCTAATATGCATTCGTCTTCAATGTCAGCCAAGTATACTTTGTGTCTGTCCTTTATGCCCATGAGCTCAATAGTTACCCACACTGGTCCCCACAACGTTGCAGAATGTCCTGTCACACCACAAAGCTTCTGTATGGCTTCTGGTACTCCTTCATGATCTAACACCTTGATGCTCACAAGGGTTTGCTGAGACGCAGAATCTATGACAAAGTTGCACCTTTGGCCATCCAGCTTACCTGTCACATAGGCACAGTTGTTGGGACTTTCATGATGGGGTTTGTGAGTGTCCCTTAACACCAACCACTATTAGTCTCCTTGAAGCTGACTTGTTGGTAATATTCTTCTTGCACTGGGTCCTCATATGTCCTTGCTTTCCACAGTTCCAACAACCTTTCTGGGTAGCAGCCTTTCCTGCCATGGCATTTCCCCT
>NW_013665765.1:793011-795988 GCF_000517525.1 Limulus polyphemus
TCAAATTTTGCTCCATATGCTTCCCACGGTGCCTTTCTTCGTACTAGATCACCCTTATTGCTGACATTCATATCTGGGATGTGACTTCTAACAGGACTGAAGTTGTCTGCATTAGGGTTTAGCTGCGGGGTATGGAAGGGGCTTGTCATTGTCTGGGGCTGATTAAGTCGATGGTTAATGTATCCTCCTTGTGTAAAAGACAATAAATCATCCTTTAATGTATTCAATTCGCTTTTAAATTTACTAATGTTTTCCGTTTGTACTTCTTGTTTCCTTTCTTGTTCGAGTTGCCACTGCTGTAGTCTCTCCTCTTGTTTATGTTCTTTCTCCTCCAATAGCTGTTGTAATCTCTCTTCTTGTTTATTTTGCTGTTCGAGCTGCCACTGTTGCAAGTTTTCTTGCAACTGTTGTTGTCTCTCTTCTTGTTTCTTTTCTTTTTCCTCCAACAACTGCTGTAATCTCTCTTCTTGTTTATTTTGCTGTTCGAGCTGCCATTGTTGCAGGTTTTCTTGCAACTGCTGTTGTCTCTCTTCTTGTTTATTTTCTCGTTCTTCTTGTCTCTTATGCTGCTCTTGTATTGCTGCCATCAAATCTGCTAAGCTGTAGTTTGATTTGCCGCTTCTCATTTCCATTATTTTTTTTTGTCCCACTCTCTGACACCAATTTGTTACGCCTCCATTCGTTAATTTATTTTCTGTAAAAATCCTTTCCTAAGAAACTTAAGCAATACAACTCCTTTCTTAAATAAAACTGGTTTATTCTTTCTGAATACAACTTTGCAATACACTTAATTTCCACAGTCACGCTATAACAAACGCTATAATTCACAACAAACGTCTCACGTGCTCGACTCAACTGTCAATTACGCATATTGTTGCCGTCACTTCTTGGCGGCTTATATATACAAGATTATCGCATATCTAGTAGCCTCTCGAGACTTCAGGAAGGGACAGGATCCTTCTAGAAGTTCATGACATGTTACTAGCATCACGTGACCCCCGCTGTCATAACACTATATTATGGGTAGCTTATTCTTATGAGACAATGGATAGTATAGTGTTTGCCTAACATAAGTCGCAAGTTAAGTACTGTCCAACGTTACGTCTTTGAAATGTGTGCCTTAATTATTAGATTCTGCAAAAAATTAGTTATAATTCTAAACAATTAAGTCACTTGAATCCAATTTCATGATTCATGTGATGTATACCTGTAACTAGATGTAACACAAGTAACATACACATGAAGCTAAAGAATGAGAAAATCTGAAAATACACGAAGAAAAAGAATTATTTGGTCAGCATTTTAGGCACTAAAGATGTATATGTTAAAAACAAATATAAAAATGTTTAAACATACCCTGGTAACATTTGAATAACTTATGTGTTTTATCAAGCATGGAATTGTGTATTTTTTATTTAGAAATCTGAAGACCCAGAAATGGAAAAATTTGCTTAAAGTTGAAATTTCAACAGTTTACCATATTAATTGCAAGTGGACAACCAATCTTTGTCTGTCTATAGAACAATAAAGATGCAGACTGATGAAGTGAAATATGTTCAAAGGTGAGTGAGTTTATTTTGAAATTGACAGTGAAAAAAAGTTTAACTTGTACAATGCTATGTTAATCTTATTGTGTGTACATCAATATTTTATATGGTTATTACCAATTTAAGTAGAATATTTATAAAATGCTTTGATAATGAATCTTGCAGTTAGTTTTGAAATTGAATTTTATAATATATTGAATGTCTAGATGTCATAATTATTAGCTGAATAATAACAATGGAATCATGTTATGAGTATTATGAAGTCTGCATATGACAGTTCTACCATGGTTGACTAAGTAGTCCAGTTTAGAGTACTTTATTGTATTACTTCTTTGATTAAATTTTAAATACATGTAGTTCTCTTTGTTTTTCATGCATAATGATAGTTATCATTCTAATAACTCTGTCTTGCCTTTACTAAATGTTTCAAGACTATTGATTACCAAAATACCCTGTAAGACTTTTGAACTCTGTATCACCTCAGCACTGGAAGTGTGTTGTATTTTTTTCTTTACATAATTTATTTGAACTTTTTTGAATTGTGTGTATATTTATTATTATTGATCTTTAAGTATTTTAATATGCTGTAACAGCTTTTAGCTTTGATAGCTAATAGACACAAATGTAATATATGAATGTGTAAGTCTAATGTTTACAACCATCAAACATGTATGAGCAACAAAGGATAGTAAACAAGGAAATCTTCATACTTGAAAGGTATATGCAGGGCCAAAACCAAGTGAATTTCACAAAACAAAAAAGCTGAGAAATTTACATGAGTAGTAGAATCTTCACAAAAAATTTTAATTGTATAAAAAAATAGTGGATATCTAAAAAGAAATATAGAAGAAAGGAGGATATGTTTACGAGCATTACTGAAGTAAATCAGATTATCTTTTTTCTGAAATGATATTATGATACCACTGTATACTGCTGTACTGTGCTTGGTACTTTTTAATAAGGCATAAATAACTCAAAAGGCTTTGACAAATTTCAGGTATATTCTTGTTCAAGAAAACCTGGATTAGACCTTAACTTGTAAAGTGCAAATAAATATTGATGCTTGGTAACAACACTCACAGCTATGTGGGTAAGTTAGTAGCATAATTGATTTTGATTGGAAAGTAGCAATTATCCCTAAATTGAGTGATTCACTGTTTCATTTAATTTTATAGACGAGTGAGACCTGGTCCTCTTGATGTTCATCCCACAGAAAAGGCTTTGGTGGTCAACTATGAATTGGAAGCCACAGTGGTAGGTGAACTAGGGGACACCATGCTGGAAGAGACGAAAGAGTGCCAGAAAATGTAAGTTTTCAGGATTTAAACCAAAATACATGTATGTGTAACTTGTAAACAATTTTATGAAAAATCTCAAAGGAAGTAAAAAATATGAGAAATCTTATTTTGATAATATTATATAATCATACC
>NW_013665765.1:796179-808339 GCF_000517525.1 Limulus polyphemus
GGTAAAATATGTCATTTTCAGTGTAAAATGCATAGGTGACACCAATATTAATTGGTCAGATTAATTCTAATAATCATAATATTTTTGTTTACATTTTTATGATAACTCGCAAATAGTTGAGAATTTTTTTTAAAGAGTGTAATTCTATGGTTAAGTGTATACGTGTGATCCTCTTTCATAACATAGAAAGTTCTTTTTTCACACACACACACACTCACACACATATATACATATATTTATATTTTCTTACTCTTCTAGATTCATTCTATTTATCTTGGCATAATGAATATTGTAGTGATATGAAAGTAAGCTTTGGATGTTTCATGCCTTCACATTATTAAAGTCATAGGTTACATAAAATTTTAATATAATGACTTTCTTAAACTTACATAACTGAATGGTAGTTTTATTATTATCAGTAACCTTACAAAATATTGGTTGTCCTGGACTCAAGCAACCTATATGTTGGATACTAGTACAAGTATAGATGGTTTATATTTCAGAGTGGCAGGTGTTTGCAGACATGGGTGCTTCTTAAATTATTTATTGGTGGTTTAGAAGTAACTCTTATCACTTTCTTGAAGAGTAACATTAACATTCAGCTATTAAAATGTATTGAAAGGACAGGATTTTTTTTACTCTGTTAAGGAATCTACATATATGTTTTTATAGTATGTTCTAAAATTGAACCTCAAACTTAATGTGAATGTCAAGAAAAGTAACATTCTAAAGGCCTGTTTTAAAAAATATATATATTTGCTTATTACACTGTAAAATTTATCAGCTAGAAATAAAGTACAAGGCTTAGCTTTGTATGCTTTTACTTTGATGTACAGTGGTTGTGTATATTATATTAAAATGGTTTTGAGGCCTCACCATCTCATTCGAGTCCATGTTGTCATGTCTGGTCATGCTTTATCTGATGGTCATGCATCTTGACAGTGGTCATGCAGTGTAGTTTCCATTGCCAAAGACACCATTTTAAGGTTTTATGTCAAAAGCACACCACTATTATGTGCTTGCTTTCCATAAGCCATCAAGTGTTGAATTTTCAAAAATTTTGCCTTCTAGACTTTGTGTCTCTTATTTTTCATAACATGAATTACACAAAGATGGTCATTTGTATACTGTCTACTGTTGAATATCTAGACTTTTTTGCACTCTAGATAGACTACCACAATGGTATTTGGTGCTTCTTTGTCTGTCAGGAGATGTTATAGCTATTGTGTGGCCGATGGTGGAGTCATGCATGTGGCCTGGGCCTTTTCAGTCTTTGACATGGATTTCTCTCCTTCTATAATATTTGTCTGTGAATATGTGGATTTTAAGCAATCTTTTCGTGCTACCTAAATTTGCAAAGAATTCTTCCATTGCAGACATGCATATACCTAGACATTCTGCATCCTTCAATGACTTTTCTTCTCAGATATGTTACACTTTTTCACCCTCTCCTATTTCTTCTTATTCTTTACTTTCCCTTCTTCATTTGGCTCTTTCTTCAGAATATGTTTTTCTTTCTTCCCCAAATATTCAAGTCCATGCTGAAATTTTTTTTCTTTGAGCTTAACTCTGGTGGTGGTACACCTTGTCCTCCTTAACTGTTTGCACATATGCTTTGGCTTAGAGTCAAGCTATAGCCCTTTTCTTGGACTCTTAAACTCTGGAGTCTCTTCTTCAGGCTTAGGGATCTGATTCTTTGTCCCCTATTAGCTTTTCTCAAGCTCAGTTTTCTTGTCTTCACTATACCCTCAATATCAGTTTAGATTATCTATCTTCCATCCATCTCCCATTGGAAGCAATCCACCATCCCCCTGAGAGATTTTCAACACACACTTGTTCCCTTCCTTTTTTTATGTTGGCAAGTTCTTCTTCCTTGGCTTGTTCATTCTCGCTTGGTTACTCTGTTGCTCGGGGTTGTTTGGGAGGGATGCCCTTCCTCCCCAAGTATGTTTACCTACCTCTTATCGCAAGAACCTTTCTCTGGTTCCTTTCCTCTGCCAGTGATTTTGGACTGGTGTTGACCCATGACCTACTATGTATGGTCTGCTATGCCCTAGCCACACTACACATGCATCACTTCCAAAATCCTGATGTAGATTTTGGACTGTGCTTGTTCTGTCCATCCTTATGACACTTCCCTTCCTTTCTGAGCATAGAGTGTACCCTAGTACAGACAAGGTGCAGTCTCCCAAGAGTGTGCCCCTATACAGTTCCAAGATATAGGGTGTCATACTACTTCTTTTTCTTTCAAGCACTTCCCAAAGGGGATTCATCTAGTTAAACTTTTGTACTGGTCTATCCACCACTTCAACATAGGAATCTAGCTATATGTGAGAAGAGGTTGCGTGTTGTATCGGAAGTTAACATTTTCCAACACTGAAAATGTATTTCTAATAGATACTCACCTACACTCATGCTTCCTACCCTTTTTCCTCACTTCTGATGCATCTTACTTTCTTACCATCCCTTCACTTCTGGGTGAAGAGTGTACCCTACTACATAAGGTGCAGTCTCTCAAGAATGTGCCCCTAAACTGTTCCCATGGATAGGGTGTCACACTCTATGGGTTTTCTTCAACCACTTCCCAAAGGGGGCTTATCTAGGTAAAATTTGGTACCAACCTATCCACCACTTCAACATGGGAATTTAACTAGATGAGAAGAGGTTATGTGTCATATTGGAAGTTAGCATTTTCCAACACTGAAAATGTATTTCCAATAGATGCTAACACTTCCCACTGTTCCTCCCCACTTATGGTGCAACTTACTTTCTTGCCTAATCTCAAAGTGATGATTGAACAATCAGTATATAGGGAGCCTGTTGTGCTAGGAAGCAGTGTTACACTCCTTTTGGTGGATAGTTGTCACACACTCATTTGCATGCAACAACTCAGTAATATCACATGGAAACAGGTGAGATTAGGTGGGAGCCTTAAGGCTAGTGGCAAGCAAAAAAGTTTGCATATAGAAGTCAGTACTGAATTGGGAAAGCTAAATGTGAGTGGAGATATTTATCACATACATATTCAATGTTGGAAAATGTTAACTTGTGTCTGTTGCTTTTCCAGGTAAAGATCCTTGATTATGTTGTGTACTGTTACCTTTGGCAATTGGATGGCTTTTGCCACTGATCTTTGTATTTGTGGATTCTCATTTGTTACAAGTTGTCACTCTTTGCTTACTATGGCTGTATATGACTTGTTGTAGGTCTTTTACTAGATGGTCTTGGTTTCTCAAGTTGATCCACTTTCCCTTTTCTTCAAATACCATTAATTACGAGGGATATCCCTGGTTTGAAAATTCTAAATCCTCAATCTGAAAATATTTTTACAATCTGAGTGCCTGAATATCTAATTAAAGGATGATACATAATCTTCCAAAATGTGATCAGTTTCTGGTGGCATCACACTACTTATGCCTCATAATTTCAAAATATATTTTTGATACATTATGTTTCACCATGACTTTAAATTGGCTGTGGTTGTCATGTGACTTACTGATTTGCATATTTAAAATTATATTGATATCATGTACTCAACTGTCTGTAGTAAAGAGAGACAGAAGAAACTGCAGTTTCAAGAAAGATAGCTGCTAAGAGAGATACAAAAATTTGTTATACTAGATTGAAGGTAGTTATGACTTTGCATAAAATATCAATGAATATATCTTTTTTTACCAGTTTTAATATTTTGATATATAAATATTCCTAGTTAAGGACAGAGTTGGGAAATTAGTGGTATTTGGTAATTGATTAATCTACAGCCCTATTAATCAGTTACTAGAGTGTTACTTAAACCATGATATGTACAAATAAGCAAACAAAGAAATGAATAAATGTTGGTGGCAGGTGCTGTCAAGCTAGTTACCTTCCCTTTAGTCAGCAGTTCAAAAAGAAAAAAAATGTGGTGGTGAATTCTGCCATACTAAAGACAAGCAAGTTTGGTGGCAAAAGTAATTGAACCTGAGACCGTCAAATCAAGAGCCTCTCCCGCTTCCCCCACCCCCTCCAAATGACCAAAGCTGAAGAAACTTGAAGTAAAAAATAAACAAGTTAAAAATCTAAAACTGGGTACAGCACAGACAGCCCATTAAATAACTGTGCTTAGCAACAATCAGACATAATAGCAGTATTTCAATCACTTGGATAGTTACAATAATCAAATATAAATAATTGGAAACACTAATTTTGATTAATTGATTATTTTCATTATAGTTGATATAATGGGAATTTTGTTAATCGATCGTTGGAATAATTGGAAACATTAATGTCTGTTAGTTTATGTCAGTTGATTTGTGTTTTGATACTTCACCTAGATTGGTAAATGCTCTTATTATTATTATTCTATCTGTGCTGAATTCTTTCTATTTAGCATATACATTGTAAGCTTACCTTGTGATGTTTCTATATTTTCTACCTTTCAATATACATTTTCTACTGAGTGTCCGTTGTCATTCCTGCCTACCTTCATATGCAAATGATCATCTTCTGTTTTGGCATAGAGGACTGATATTCCATATTCATAATGATTGGTCATATGATAGTGAAGTTGTAAATACTCAGTTTGTTCTAGCCATTGTTTCTGGATCAGAATAATTTATTGTATTCCACATCTCATCTCTGTTCTAACAGGTTATATACTCAATTTGCATTCCTTTTCTGGGTCTTACTGCCTGTTTGTGCTTTTTATAGTGTATATCTTTGATATTTATCTTCTTTTATATAGTGAACTTGAATGAGTTGAAATAACAAATCTAGGCTCAGTAAAAGTTGTCGTAACTGAATGAAGATATTCCAAGTTGATGTTGTTTTGTGACTTTGATGTCTTAACTCTTGTATTATTACTCAATTTTGTGTAACAATAATCAAATGAAGAGATACACTAGTTATTCAGTTGTCTTATTGCTAACATTTTGTTGTCTTAATAGTGTTGGATAGAAAATTGCCTTTACACTTTTACACATGTGGGATGGTTTGTCAACTTGTAAAATGACATTTATGTTCTGTAATAAATCTCTCTATTTAGATATTAATTTATTCATGTATGTGTTGTTAGATGTATACATAGATGTATATTAATTTTTCAGTATTCGTGTGAAAAGTCTAAATGATAGCACAGATATCTCTGCTTTGGCCCAAGAAATTGTTGAAAAGTGTTCACTCATTCCACAAGCAAAAGTTCGAGAAGTGGAACAGTTACTGTTTTATCTTCAGACTCGAAAAGAACAACCATCAAGTAAAGGTACTGCTTATAAAAATACTTAGTGTGAGGAAATTTTTTGCCTGTCTTTATGTTTTGTTATTTTTTTCCTAAACATTTAAAGAAATATATCAGTATTGCCATTAAGCTTTGTTTGACTTCAAAAATTAGTTTTTTATTTGAAATTTTGATATAAAAATTCCTTGTATATAGTTGAATAACATTCTCTGTTGGTCAACTTAGAATAGTTTATGAAGTTTAATGTATATAAATATATGCTTTTTTTTAAGACTTGAAGAAATCAGAGTCTTCCCAAAGTGTCAGAGGATTGAGTGACAAAGAAAAGGATAAAGAACGTGAAGGTCTGGAGAGTATAAGGGTCCATGAAATGGCCAACATTAACTGCTTGGATGATTATATAGAATTACTGTATGAAGACATGACTGATAAAATAAGGGCATCTGCCTTGGTGTTACAGCTTTCCAGAAATCCTGATAACTTAGCAGAGCTGGCTTGTAATGGTAGGTACTTCCAGTTCTCTTAAAATCTTAGAAAACCTGTCTGGAACTTAAACATTTAAAACATGGCTTTTCTGGTTTGAATAATCAGGGTGCATACCCATCCTTGAAAGTTTTTGAAATTGAGAATGGAATTTCAAGGGTGTGAAAGTGCTTGAAAAGGGGCCTTTTTTTTTGCAAAAGTACTTGAAAATATTGTAATAGTAGAATATATTGATATATCTCACTTTCATGCATATTGCAGAGATGAATGCAATAAATAAAGTCTTTATTTTCGTTTTAGTCTACATACTAAACATACTGAACAAATAAAAAGGAATTTTATAAAATTTCTGTGGAATCCGATTGATTTTGATGTAGGTTTTAGATTCCAGAAAGTGCTTGAAAAACATTTTGAGAGTGCTTAGAAAGTGCTTGAAATTGGTCTAAGCAATTCGATATGAACCATGAATAATGTCAAAACAATGAAATAAATATATAAATAAGCCTCATCATGCTCATTCAGAACATGAACTTAAGATTAGTTTTATGTGTTTGTGGATCCATCATACTTAACCTGCTGTCAGATTGAATGATCTTGACTCCTCAAGCAAGTTTTTTCTGTTCATAATGTTTCATTCTTGTATTCAAACAAAATGGAAATAGTTTTATTATGTACGTACATACAACTTAAATTACATTACCATGGATTATATTGGCCAAAATAATCCACTATAAGGAGGAACATTATTTACATTGTTCTCATGGTTCTAGTTTAAAGCTGATATTCCTACCAATACCTATAAATTATTCAGCAAAGATAAATTAAACAATTAAAGATTTTAAAAGTAAGCCTAACTTTCAGAATTTCAAAAATTACACATTTTTTAAAAGATATTAACAAACTAGGAATAATATTTATGCTATAAATTATTGCATCAACGTTACTGCATGCTATTTAAAATGAATAAGGTTTCTATACAAATTTTGATTTATTATTCTGTCGTTAATAAAAGCAACTCAAGTAATTGTTTTCTTTTTACCTTATTTCAAAACCATATAGCTTTAATGCTGTGTAAGGCTTCTGACTTTGTGGCAGATATGATTAGCATAAAAGTGTAAAAAAGATTACATGATCAATTTAAATGTAAGGTGGGTTACAACTACAATATAATATTTTCATGTATCTGAAGGTATAAGATAATGCTCTTTGATCACTTTAATAACAAAATGTTAATTACTTATTTATCTATCTACTATAGTGCAGAATTTATGCCAGATACCGTGAACTTGCATTGTATTCATTCCATGCATTTTGACAATATTTTTTTTTTTTTGTTAGAAACCCTTTTGGGAGCATTAGGAAGAGTTCTTCGAGAAGATGGTAGGAAAAGTATTGACTTAAGTACCAACATTGTGTATGTTTTTTTCTGCTTTTCAACCTTTTCAGAGTTTCATCCTCTCATTGCACAGCTGAAGGTAAGTTTTATGTAAACTCGTAAATGGCATAGTTATGCACTCATACACCTACCTATGTTTCTTTTTGTTAAAAAAGTAAATATAACTATATGAAGCTTGCACAGTAAGATAATCAATATAACATCCAATAGCTTTGGCTAGTAAGTTATATTATGTATCAAACTATTAATGTTTGATTGTTTAGATGTGAGGTCAAATATAGTTAATTCTAAAAAGTGATTCAGCAAACAGGTCCGAAGAGTATTGATTTGTGTATTTCTTTTATTATTTGATGTATATATATGTTTTTAAAATTTATTAATTAAAATTCACTTTTTTAGAATAATTTGACTGAAATAAAAAAGGTAATTGTAAATGAATTATGGATGTATTCAATTAAGATATTTTAAGATTTCGTTCAACAATAATTTAAACTAAGCCTATAATTCAGTGTTTCATCCAGCTCTTTCCTATAATTGAACAATAAGAAACACCTTTTTTTAAAATATCTCCTATTCTGAAAAGTACAAACACACAACCAGATAAAAACACCTGTCACTGTATAGAAGACTAATAATATAAGTATACAATATGAATGCATACAGCAGTGTGCAAAATTATTAGAACTCCCCATTTTTCCTGTAGTTTTGATTTCTTGTGCCTAGAAATAAAGCTATTATTGATTTTCTCACCTTATTATTGACTTTAACCATTTTCAGACCTGTGAACACCTTTCAGGTGTCAAGTGCACACCAGCATATCAAGTTTCAGAATATGGGTAAAAATTATAATTCCAATGCTGTTTTAACACTTGTTTACTTAAAAATATTTTAGAATTGGTGTTTTGTCATTTATTTAGGGTAATTCACAAAGAAAAATGTAAAAATCTTCAAAATTGCATGCATGCACAGCTCCAAAGAGTCTCGTCTGTAAACAACACACCAATTTTTTTTCGAATTTTTCTGTTCACATTAAAGCAAAAGTTTTTATTTGTTAAGAAACTATCATCCTTTAAGACTACAGTTAACAAAGAATTGTTTCCCTGATCATTCTCTTTCTTCATCTGACAATTTACTTTTAAAACTTCTCATTCACATCACATACTGTGAAGTCATAAAAAGGTGGGAACAACTGCATATCAGTAACAGCTTTGAAAATTACTACTGGCAAAGCTTAAATACCATTGAACATAGCAAATTATAAAATATTTATGTCAGTGTAAAGGATTAGATGTAGGTCTTTAAAGAAGAACAGTTGCAGTTGGATTTAGTAAGAAGTTTAGAATACTTTGGATAAAAACCACAGATCTTGTATTTTTTCATAGTTTCTTTAAATGTTTTTCTTTTCAGTCCTGAAAATGTTTTATTGTTAGATTGTATTTGTGTGAAAATTATGTCAATTTTCTTCTATGAAAAAACATTAGATAAACCTTATTAGGTTTATGTAGTAAAATAGCAATGGCAAAATATTCAGATGACCCAAGTGCTTCAATAAATTCTTATTTTTTATAGTCTATATCAGGCAGCAATTGTTAAACATAATTTGTGTAATACGTGTGCAGGGGCATTTATTTCATTATCCTTCCTGTTATTTAAATAACAGATTGGTTCGTTGTGTATGGACATCATTGAATATGAACTGAATCGACATGAACAGTGGAAAGAAGATCTTACCAAAAAGAGAAACGTATATATCCTTTGTGTCTGAATTGATGTAATACATTGTTAATGTTTAGATTTTTTGGGGGGAATTATCTTTCCTACATTCTTTTGTGTTTAAAAGCTCTTTGAAATTTGTGCTGTATAAAAAAAAATGCTCAATATCAGTCATGAATTGATGATGCTGTCATTTTTTTTCCCTGTTCCCCACGAGGACAGCAGTAAGTCTAGGGATTTACAATGCTACGATCAAGGGTTTGAATCTCCCCTCAGTAAAATGAGCAGATGGCCAGATGTGGCCTTGCATTAAAAAAAATACACACATTTTTTTCCCATAGAAATACCTTGTACAGTATATATAATATATAAACATCCAAACAGCTTATTGAAGAGGTCATGATAATATAATAAAAGTGGAATTTAACATTTCTTCAAAAATACTTATTCAGTGCTAATTTAACCAACTGTAAATATAAATTATTAATAAATCTAATGAGCTCAGTTTCTGGTAATCTGAATGATTGTATAGTTTGGTCCTAATTTTGTTGTTTATGTTTAACGTATCAATTCTGAACTCACCTGAATAACTTGTAGCCTTAGTCCAATAAGTGGACTCTATATATCAGTGGCATTAGTTAAGATCTTAAAATAATTCATATAGGCATACATGACACACTTAAGCTGCATTCTACCACACTTGGTCTGACATATACTTGGGTATTTACATGTTTTATGAGGTTATGTAGATATTTCATGATGGAAACAGCATAAAATTGGTGCAGGAATGACATAAGTTTATACACACATTTGCTGATTTCAATAGCAATGTTGTATAATTATATTTAAAAACATACTATAAAAACATCTTGGCTTAGAAGCACATGTCAACTGTACATGTATCTATGAACACACTTACTCAATTACTTTTGTGCATGTAGGGCTTATTTCTCTATAGAAAAATGTACTATTGCCACAGATACTGTAGGAACTTCATATGTTAGTTGTTTAATTGGATTCTGGTTGTTGAAATAGTAATTTATGATAATATACCAATGGATGAAAACATATTTTGCTAAAATTAGAATTAAAATAAAGGCAAGTAATTTTGGTACTAAACTTCAAATTAATGAAGGTATTTGATTAATAAAACTATACTACTTCATACGTGCAGTGTTTGAGAAAGCTGAGTAATATTAGGAAAATTCATACATTGACCAAAGTATTTGATAAAATAGACCTCTTCAACAAGCTTTCTGTGGCTTCTTTTGAGTAGATATCTTCTCATAGTTCTTCCTGGATGATTCAGTTGATAACTATTGCTTCAAGTTACTTTTTGAGGTTTATTTTTAGTTAACTGTATTCTTAAAGTTTTTCCACCAGAATTTTCCAGTTTGTCTCACTGTTAACTTAGTTTCTGATTTTTATAACTTTTTGGCTTGTGACTCAACATCAACAGATCTTTTTATGGTAGCCTTTCATTAGACCTGTCTCTTCAGATGTAACAGATATGTTGTCATTGAAGCAACTACTAATAACTCCGTTTATAAGGTGAGAAATGGAATTTGATGTTTACTATCAAGCTGCATTGTATTGTTTTTAAAATCTCACATTTTAATTGCCATACTTTCCGTATTAGTTATTATTGAATATATCTTCAAATGAGTTCTGATATTGAAGAGTGATGCAATATGTCAGGCAATTTTGCATCAGTGCAACTTCTAATCAATTTTTATTCTCTCTCTCTCTTTCTTTTTTTTCTGAAAATATGTCATAATAATGGTTAAATACATGTCCCATGGTAAAAGATCATTTTAACTTACTTCTGTGTCTCACTACCATTGTGTATAAATTTCTTGTTGAACTGCTTCCATAAAATATAGCATATTTGAATCTGTGGTTAGATTAAGCTACCATAAAGAAAAGAGCTAGAACTAGAAGTGTTTAAGGACCTATCACACATAAAACAAACATAACGAATATTTAAACTACCTACAAGTTATATCAACAGTATAATTATACATTTATATATCATTATCTCTGAGCATTTTCATAACACTTTTGTTGTAAATAAAGGATTTGGAGTTTCACTAATGTGCTTCCACAGATCAGTAAGGATTTGGAGTTTCACTAATGTGCTTTCCACAGATCAGTAAGGATTTTGAGTTTCACTAATGTGCATTCCACAGATCAGTAAGGATTTGGAGTTTCACTAATGTGCTTTCCAGTAGTTTGAATAAATAAAGTTTAACTTTGAAACAATTGCAGAAAAAGATCATAGTTAATATTCACTGTATAAGTCATATTTTGAATATTGAGATAAGAAAAGGAACGTCTCTTTTTTTTAAAAGCAGTTTTATCCTTAACTGTATCACTGGATTCTGAAAAAGATAACCCAACACTGAAAAGGGACTATGAGAAAAGTTTGAAGAAATATCAAACCCTTATAAAGAAGCAGGATCAGTTATTAAGAGGTATGTTAATGACTTCTTTATACATTAATACAGTGTTGTTCACAATTTATGGTAAGAATTTACATATCCAATCATGGTGCCTAAAATTTTCCCTTCTTGGAGGACTATGTGACAGGACTTTCAAATGCAAAATTCCCTCATTCCCTAGTTATAAAAGCATGCAAGGCATGTATTTTAGCATTTTAAAGAAAAAAGGGAATATCTGTTGTGTTGAACCACATTGCTAAAGCAAGGGAAATCATGATTTCAGCTGGAAGAAAACAGATTACTCCCTAACTACTCAAACTCTGAAGTGGTGAAGAAAGCTAAACAGCTTGTTAACAGAAGTAACCCAAAAATACAGTAATTCATTACAGCTAAAGTATAAACCTCTCTTTGAAGTGTAAAAAAGATAATTCATATGAGTTTAGATCTATAAAAGTGATGCAAGTTATGTTCACAAAGCTGTGTTTAAGACCTAGGCACTCATCCCTCAATAATTTTCATAGAAAGAGAACATGCCTTTGTATTCATTGTATAATAATTATTAATGCTTATTTATGGTAATTATTTGGAAAATTAATTTAGGAAATAAAATCTTTTAAGAATATTTCTCTACAACTTGCCCTGCAATCTTTGTGACATACTTTAGAAAAGTTCTTGAACTATGAAAAAATAATATATTTTTTGAAATATTTAGTTCTTGCCCATTACAATCTCCTATTACATGTATTTTAAAAAACAATCAATTCAACTGCAAAAGTATACAATCAAATATGTTTTCTGTAATTAACTTATTACTGATTGAAAAAATAAGTTGTTAATTATAATTATAGTATTTTGGCACTTGTGTATAAAGTTAAAATCATAAATGATATTCATTGTTAAACTGGTACACAA
>NW_013665765.1:808808-817719 GCF_000517525.1 Limulus polyphemus
GTTTTTAGTTGTGTTCCAGTTTAACGTTGAATATTATTTATGATTTCAACTTGTTTACTTGATTGACCTATTGTCAAAAGTTGAATATCATACACTACTTTTTCTGGTGTCACACCATGCTACTGGTTTTTACCCAGTATTTCTTATTTCTATGGCAGTTTCCTACTATTTGTTGCTAAATATTGCTGAAGACACTAAAGTGGAATTGAAAATGGTAAACAGAGGCATAGTATCACTACTCCTCAGAACTTTGGACAGAGACTTACCAGAACTTTTGATTCTTGTTGTGTCGTTTCTCAAGAAGCTGTCAATCTTTGTGGAGAATAAGAATGAAATGGTAAGAATCTAAGTTTTTATATAGAACATTGTGTTTGCATTAAGCTTCATAGAATATTTACACTGCTTTAATCATAAAGAATGCTTATAATAAGTACGATTTGTGATATATGTTTAAAGACCCATGAAAATTTAATACATTTATAATAGTAGTGTATTAATTACATAATGTTTCCATATAACTGGCATTGTTGGTAAAATTAACGTTTTAAGTAAAACATTTCTTTAATATTTTGTATGGTTTCTTCATGAAGTTAGTAACAAATGTTTTAACAAGAAAATAAAAGTATACCTAAATTACAACTATTTTAGAAAAAAAGAATTGAAAATCATTATTATAGTTTCACATTTTACAGATTTGTGATTCAGATATCAATTATTATTTTATATAATAGTTTATGGCACCAACAACAAATCTGTAGATTATTTTTTATATGAAGTTAAATAATAATAAGACATAATAATTTTTAACAAATCTTTCATCACTAGCTCTTCATAGGCTTCCAGTGAGAAGGCTATGATAGCATCTTTACCACACACCTTAAGAATTATGGCAACCTTGTTAGGATGTTATAATGTCACCATTGTCACACAAACAATTAATCTAAGAATCTTGATATGCTTGTTTCTTTAACACTTATCTAATTTTGCTTAAAAATCCAAAAATGTAACATTGAGATGGTAGATTTCCAAGTAAAATTTAACTGTACAGTTTTGTTTAACATTATAGTTGAAACAACTGTATGAAATAGTTAGTTATTTAATATGCAATTTTATTCTTATAATATTGTATTATAGCCTTGCCTGTCTCTGAATTTTTTCAGTTTTAAGTAATTAAGTTAAATACAAAATAAATTGCAAAATTCTTAGCTATGGCTGTACTTTACTGATATTAACACTCATTTTATTCCTTTTACAGGCAGAAAAAAATATAGTTGAGAAAGTGGCTCGATTAGTACATTCTAATCATGATGATTTGTTGAATGTAACTTTGAAATTACTTCTAAATTTGTCTTTTGACCTTGACCTGAGAAATGCTATGGTAAAAGTTGGTCTTTTACCAAAACTTGTCAAACTTATTTGTAAGTAATCATTGTTAGTTTAAGTAATTAACAATAATACAGAATATTATTATGTACAGAAATGTACAAATGTACAGCAAAAGTGTTAATTTTAAGGCCTATTAATTAATGCGTGTGTTGAAACGTTTTATATGTTGTAATGTTAAATTGCTTACATATGTTGTATGTTGTAAACATTTTTAATGCTAAACTAAATTACAGATCATATAAATATACAAATATGTCATAAGTTGCTCTATTAATCTTTAGGAAATCATTAGTAGAAATACTTTATTAAAACATATGATTTTTATGTACAACAGACTTGTAATGTATACTAAAAGCTTGACAGATTTAGTAAACATTATGATGCAAAACTTCACATATACAAGTTCAGTCAATCTGATCAAGCCCATATGTTTATTTTTGTTTTTGGACAACCACAGCCTCCCAGACAACCTCTGATACAGGATGGATTGTTCGACAAGCTGAAAATTTCTTTAAAATCGAGCCCTGAATAGTTATGGAAAATTACTTCTATGGAGTATAACCTTAAATACTTTAAGAATGTAAAGAAATGAGATAACACATTATTCTTATGATATACAGGGTGTCCATAAATTCTTTTTACAATTTAAAAAATTTATTACAAAGGCAATGGATAAGATATCTTTATCAGACTTGTTGTATTGTACTCATTGCACGAACTGACGGACGTGATGGTGGATCTCTTCCATACTTTGTTCTGTAGTTTTGTTGAGTCTGCGTATCCGATTTTGTCTCAATAAACCATGATACACATTGTGCATTCTCTTGAGGAGTAGCCATTTCTTAGGGCTTCATTCAAAAAGATACCTCTTTAATCTGCAGGATGCCTGAAACACAAAAATGCAATGTGATTAAAAACTTTGAAAACCACTGAGTACAATAGAACAAGTCTGATTAAGATATCTTATCAATTGCCTTTGTAATAAATTTTTTAAATTGTAAAAAGACTTTATAGACACCCTGCATTTTAATTTCAGAACATTTTTTTGTAATCATGGTTTACATTAATGCTCATCTTATGATGATAATGAAGAGCTATTTGAAACAAAAAATAGATCAGTTCTTTTAGTATTACTCTTGCTGTCAATAGCTGATGAGAAAGTATTACCAAATCTATCAGACATATTCCAATAAAATTCACTAAATTTTACAAATAAATTTTTTTTCTAGTAATCACATAGAAATGTTTGTAATGTATTTAGAAATTTTAATAATTGAAGTAAGTGAAATGTTTCTTAAATTAATATAAATTTTTCATCTAGTGAAAAAGATTTAATTCAACTAAATGAGACTTGTTTACTATAATGAACAGTGTAAAGTTATTTAGATATCAAACTCAGATTTTTTTACGTTTTGTAAAACACAGTGTAAATGTGTTATTTTTTTTATAAGTTTTACTGTTTATTACTTTTAAGTAAATAGGGGAAACTTCAGAAATATTTCATATCATTAGTCAAGAGACATTGGTTGGCAATGTAGTAGAGCTTTGTATTTTGGAGCTGGCAAGCTGGATTTAACTCCATGCAATAACACAAAATAGTCTCTGCACTTATAAGCTGTTAGTGTACTATAAGAGTGACAGTAAGTTCCTCATCATGCATGGTGTATACTTCTGATTACCTGTTTACATTCTGCTTCATCAGGGATAGTGGCATATAACCTTAGTACCTTTGCTATAAATACAAATACAGTAACTAGAACCATATTCCAAAAGAAGTAACAAAGCTTAGAAGGAACAATTCGATTACATTATGTACCAAACATCTGGTCAGCTGAAATTGGATAATTGCAAGATGATAACTTGCCTCTTCACAAAGAAATGCTATTTCACTTACATGTCTGCCTATTAGATTTGCATACCACCAGACTTGAGCTAACTCCTACCTAAATTCATGTGTTTAATGTGATCTGCATTGCTGCACAATGGCATCATCATGTGAGAATAACCTTCCACCAGTAGGAAAATGACACAACCTCTGTGTGTAGTAACTTCCCCTATGCACTTGCACTCATGATAACTTCATTTTTTCCTCGGCATTACTTTGAATAAAGATGTTCAAATTTATTGTTTAAATTCAGTTTGAGGTTTGCATTCATCAATGAAACTTTGGTTTTTGTTTTACATTGACTTTTCTTTTGTTTCTAAAGCATTGATTTTTATCTTAAATCCCATGTGAGTGATGATGTTACTCACACAAACCTTATTACTTCTATAGCTTCTCAAGTCTCGTTAACTGTTGGGGACATTGCAACCTTTGTTCAACATGTTGTGGATTACCACATGCTCACTACACCTCCCACTCCTGTCCCTTCAACCAATGTTCTTTCTCCTCAGTGGTGAACAGCGTATTGGACTATGAATTTAACCTGATTTGCTTTAGTTAGTGCCTTACCATTCGAAGAATGACCTTCACCTTCCAGTCTCTTTCTGGATATCATTCTCATGTATGTTCCTTTTCTTATCTTTTGCCAATGTCTTTTAATGTTGCCCATTTTTTACTCCATGAAACCAGTTCTTGGGATTGTGTTGTCTTTCCTCCTTTCTTGTTATTAGGGTTTATGCTGTCTCCTTTTTCTAACAGCTTCTCACTCACACCCACATGTTTCGCCCCTCTCACATTCGTGACTCTTTGTCCCAACTTACAGGAATTCTTCCTTTCATTTCTAGATTCTCTGCCTTTGGTATCAATTTAGCCTGCTTGGGGATTCAGTCCCTTGCCTTCTACTTTGCTCTCTGGTTCCCCATTTTTATATCTTCAATCTTTTCCCACCACCAGCGCTTTTTTTTTTGTAAAAAAAAAGAGATGCCAGTACTCATATCTTGATAAATTGTAAAAATTACTCTTCCTGCACCCCTCCCCCTTCTCTATTCAATTTGTGATAAACTTTTAATAAAAAAGTTTATAATAAAAAAACATAATAAAAACCAAAATGTTTAACATTTATAGATGCCCTTTATTTTTTTAAGTTTTAAAGAATTTAAAAAATTAAAATGTACCAAAATTAGAGTTTCATAGAAAATTCCAAACTTTCCTCAAGTTTTCATTTGACAAAATGTCCTGACTTCATTGCTTGCTGTTGGTATCTGTGGCTGAGTGTTATCCTCAAAGTAACCATGACTCAACATATTTTGTAGGGTCGAAGTGTGGGAAGGACAGTCCAACAACTCTGATAAACACAAGTGCTAAAATAGTTTTTGTCATCAACGAAGCTCTGGCCAGGATAATGATCAGGTTCATTTGCAAAAATCCTCGTTTTGAAGGTCATCACACATCAATCCTAGATCCAATACAAATTCTGTAGATGTGATTTTTCACTATAAGTCCTCATATGTGCATTCCTCTTTTTTGTCTCATAGAATCAGGCTTTTTGTCCTGCAATTTCCTTGTGATGGAAAAGTTTTTTCGAAAAGACATCAGCTGTTGCCATCGATTTTCATCAAAGTAGATTATCTCATTGTTAGCCTAATCTTTATATTTTCATTCCTTTTTCTTTTTTTTTTGACTCCGAGAGTTCCAGTTTTATGGGCCGATGTACAGTCAAGTTTCTTATTGCGATTATATAGCCAATCATATTTCTTGCAAAAATAATTTTTTTGGTCCAAAGTCCAGCAGCTAGGTCAGTCATCTTCAGTTTGCTCTTTAATGCCAGATGAAACAGGAACAGAAACTGATGCTGTTAATTCCATTTTTTATGTCATTTCTTAACTTGTTCTAGCTTTTTTATTCACAGGAGGTGAAAAGAAACTTGTGATTTTTTTCATTTTCCAAGTTGCGGTAACTTATTCAAAAATTTGACAATCGTGTAACATCCCTAAATTGTATTATAAAACAGAAAACACATCCAATGAAATTGATGTTCACATCATGACTGATTCATTTGACAGGAGTGGATGGAGGGTGCAGGAATCATGTGACATCAGCAAACGAATTGTCATGTGAATTTGTTGTTCCCACCAAATGAGTCAGTCAAGGTGGGAGCATTAATTTATTTGAGTGGCCGTGTGGCAACGTCACTAAAACATTGAGCTGGTAACCTGTACCAGCACATACCATCACTTTATTGTACTTAAGAGAGGTTTCTGACAAGGTTTGTTCCTTTCTGTATGCCATTTTAGCCTGTTTCACTTCTTCTGTTCTGTTCCTTCTTACTTAGTTCCTCTGCTGTTGGGTTATGTTCCTCTTTACACCTGCCTCTTTTTTGTATATGTGGTCTTCATTGGGGTCTCTTTCTTCACCTAGAAATTTTTGATGATGTTCATTTTTCGCTGGAGACTTGGACTACAGTTGCATTATTATCTTCCTAGGTTTTTTTCTTTCTCAACCTTGTCTTTTGAATCCTGTTCTTCATCTGGATCAGTCTACCCCTACCATTCCCATTCCAGGTTACAGGCTTTCCTATTTTTCTTCTCCTTCTTTTACTTAATGTCTGGTTCATTGCTCTTCTTTTTGGTGGCTATCCTGTCATATCTGGCTTTATGGGTACCCATCTCTTCCTTTTCACCAGCCATTGGTATCAATTTCTGGCAATAGACATTTCTCATGTTTTCTCCCATTGTCTCTCTCTCCACTTCTTTTTGTTCCTTTTCTCCTCAGGCCCGGCATGGCCAGGTGGTTAGGGCGCTCGACTTGCAATCTGCAGGTTGCGGGTTTGAATCCCTGTCACACCAAACATGCTCGCCCTTTCAGCCGTGCAGCCATTATAATGTGACGGTCAATCCCACTATTCGTTGGTAAAAGAGTAGCCAAAGAGTTGGCAGTGGGTGGTGATGACTAGCTGCCTTCCCTCTAGTCTAACACTGCTAACTTAGAGATGGCTAGTGCAGATAGCACTCGTGTAGTTTTGTGCGAAATTCAAAACAAACAAACAAAACCTTTTCTCCTCTTTACAACCCCATAGATGCCTTTGCCACTCCTCTTGACTCCAATCTTCCTCTCTTCTGACTCCCTCTTCCTCTGGTTCTGGTTGGTGAAGCTCTCAGCCAGGATTGTCTTAATTTTTTCTATATGCCTAACCTCATCGTCAACTTCTGCTCGGGTCCCTGCCTTGATACATGACACTCTCCAAATTCTACTGCGTGCCTCTTTGGCCAACTCAGCCTTGCCGTTCTCTGCTTCTTTAGTTGGCATCCAGACCCTCCTTCCTATATCCAATGTTCCTTCACTCTTGCTTCAATCTCATATCTCCGTTTTCATCAAGGGATGCTGTCCTTCAGTCTTTGTATGTGGGATTTGTCTGGCTTATTGGACCAGACTCTCCTATCATGTTGCCTTCTTTTTTCTTGCATTTCTATTGCCCTTCCACTTTGTCTGTAAATAAAAGTGGCCATCTACATAACTTTTCTCCTGGCCATCCTACTATGAACCTCCTTTTTGCCTTTTTTATGTGACTTTTGAACCATGAGTTTCCAATTTCTAACACTCCTTGTTATTGGGTGGCATTGTCCACTACAATTCTCCTTTTGCAGTACCACAGGGTGTTTTCATCCCCTCTCCTTTCAACTCTGTTCTGCTCCTTTTTTCTTTGCCAACTTTCTCATATGACTCCCATGCCTGAATGGAACCTTCACATTGGTTTGCACACTCATGAGATCCTCCAGGCACGCATGTGGATGACTCTCCACACATTTATCATTCATTATCTTCACCATCTGGCTGTTTTGTCTCTTGCAGGATTTCAACTTTCACCAGTTGCCATACTTCAATCAACCCAAAAAATAGAGTTGAGGTTAGCACATACTGTACAGTCTGATTGAGCCTGAACCACACTATGTATATTGGCTTGCTGACCACTTGTTTGCAGGTGCTCAGTGGTCATGACCACCTCCTGCCCATCCTTGCAACATTTCAGGCCCTTTTGCCTTTTCCTCCCTTCAGTCTTGGGTGAAGAGTATACTCTGGTCAAGAGGAGATGTGGTCTCCCATGGGTGTGCTCCTATGAAGCCCCAGCCATCAGGTGTCACACTCCAATGGCTGTCTCTTTGAGCACTTTCTAAAGGGAGCTTATCTATGTTTCATTTCTCCTTGGTCCCTTCACCACTTCAGCATGGAATTCTAATATTTCTATGTGAGGAGGTGAGTTATTATCTCAGAAGTTAACATTTTCCAAATCTGAAAGTGTATTTCCGATAGATATTCACCTCTTCACACATTTCCACCCATCCTCTCCACTTCCGGTACACTTTTTTTTCTTGCCTCATCTAAGAATGAAGTTATCATGAGTGCAAGTGCATGGAGTTTGTGTCACCCTCCTATTGGTGGAAGGCTATTGTTTCATGATGACATTGTTCATGTTAAAATGTGAATTTACATGGGAGTTAGTCCAAGGCTAATGGCATTCAAATCTCATAGGCAGACATGTGAGGGAAGTAGAATTTCTGTGTGTGTGTAGTGAATATCTGTCGGAAATACATTTTCAGATTATGAAAATATCAACTTTAGCATTTCCCCCAGTTAAGAAACTTCTCACTTTCTTTGTTTCTAGTCCAGAATTATAACTCAAGTATTGGTTACTAATATCATTCCCCTAGTTAGTTTGAATATGTATCTGTAACTGATGTCTATTTTCCCTGAGTATTTATATGTGCATCAGTTTCATTATATAACTAATTTTTTGTTTGATTGATATATATATATATATATGTACATATTACATTGTCCACTGTTAGGAACAGATCTATCTGACTTGTATAACAAATATTTATTCCTTCTACCAAAGTTTTAAGAAATGTTGTGGGATGATTATTTTTTTTATTACTATGAGTTTGAATACGTATTCAATGGAAATTAAAATAATGTATATAAAAGTGAAAAATTATGAGCAGGAGATAAATTAAATTTAGAAAGACAAAAATCCAAATCAGTTGAAATTTGTAAACAAAATACATATAGCTAACACTAAAGATTTTCCAGTGTAATAATTTATTTTGAAAATAGAAGACAAGACATGACCTAATGAAACATTAGAAGATCAAAGATTTCATGAGAGAGATGTTAGTTTATGCAGTTATATTTATATATTCAGAAGGACAGTTTTATTTTCCAGTGACCATGCAAAAAAAACACAGTTTGGGTACAAGGATAGTAAGGATGCTTATATGACCATTGAAAAATATCTGAGAATAGATAATGTTTGTCATCTTATTTTATAGAGTATTTGGATGCCTTACACAACCATTATCATCAATAAACTGCACATTGTCACTGCCTTTTGACCCACAATGTTTTAAGTGTATTATTTTAGCTTTATAAAAAACACTAAGTAGAATGTTTTTATTATTTAATTAAGACTGATGATTTCATATTTTGGCCTGGTGGTTAAGGTGCTCAGCTCGCAATCTGAAGGTAATGGGCTTAAATTTCCATTGCCTGAACATGGTCGCACTTTCAGCCATGGAGACATTGGAATGTGATGGTCAATCCCACTATTCATTGGTAAAAGAGTAGCCCAAGAGTTGGCGGTGGGTG
>NW_013665765.1:818693-843650 GCF_000517525.1 Limulus polyphemus
GATGGAGAACTAGCATCCTCTTGTCTTACTGCCTCTTCATCATCATACATTTGAACACCACTTGACTCACTTTCACTACCTTCTAAGCTATCCGAGTCAAGAGCATCAAGCATATTAACGTAGTAATTATGGTTACAACTCACTGCTCATGTGATGTGGACACAGTTGGCACGTAGATGTGGTACATTCCATTTAGGCATCTTGTTGGTTACTGAAGGGCTGAGTGGAAAACATTGAGAGAAACCATATATCAGCATTAGGTGAGATGCCAGTAAATATTTTCCAACTCACATTAATCCCATACATTGTTAGCGGCAATTTAGAATGACAATGGGAAACATTTGTCCCAGCCACAGCGTGAGTGGGGGGGAGCACTGGAAAATATACATCCCAGCTGCAGTTAAAGAGTTAAAGTTTTTTACAGTTTTTATTATATACTCCTCCTACTGTAGCAAAAACTTGTGTAATTATATAATTGCATTAGTTTAAATATTTTTATTACTCTGTGTGTGACCAAGGTTTTGTGAATTGAAGGGATGTGTATATTTGTGTGTGTGTATAGGTTTGTCTTAAGGTTTAGAGGTATGTATTTTTAAATGTCTTTGTGTACATGACAGACTAACACAGTTCAGATCTTATGTGGCTCCAATGAAATATACCTGGAATAGTGTTTTTTTATCAACAAAATAAATAATGTAGAAAAAAAAATCATGTTTAATACTGTAATGGTAAAACAGTGGGTAATATGAATTTCATGCCCCTGATTTTTAGAGGAAAATCTTTATTATTTGTGTGTGTAAACTGTAATTCAAGGTTGTTTCACTTCAAGATAAATATGTATACGAAAAATCAATTCTTTATTTATCAAACTCTTCTTCATTTTACTGGTTTTTTTCTTTGTAAAGACTATAAAAGCCAGAAAATATATGCACTTAGTTATAAATTAATTCTTATCTTTTTTTTTTTCTGTTTTCACTCTAGAATTTCGTGACTGCTTTTATCTCAATGCTCGCAGTGGTCAGATTAGGACTTTGGATGAACTGACTATTATAATGAGGTCACTTGGTATGAATCCAACTATTACAGAATTGAAGAAGTATTTCAAGGACAAAGGTACTTGTACACTTTAGTGAAAAGAAAAATGTAGAATTGAGAATATGTTTCAAGAACATTAAAGAATTGTACATCTGAAAACATAAAAAGTACAATTGCAGGGGTGAGAAATTACTTTAAAATGAAGTGATTATATTCTTTATGTGTATATTAAACAAATTTTGTAAATATAATGTGAAGTGTTTAATGATAATAAGGTCAAGGAAGGGTGAAAGTAATGTTTTCTAGTTGAAAATAACCAATTGTGTTTATCTCATTGATCAGAAATCTTGTTACTACTTCAATTTTCTATTTTATTTTATTAGAATGTTTTAATTTACATGAACTTTTTAAGTTTTATTTTTAGTTTTTACAAGTCTTTAAAATATAGTTTTAAAACTCAAAATCAAACACATTACAGTGATCTATTTTTATGTTCATTTATGTTTTATTATGTTTGTGTCATTTACAAGTCTTCTCCTGGATAATGTGAAGCTTCTGATACTGTCAGGTGTGTTTGTTTCATTCATGTTTAAACTTTGTTGTTGTTATTTTAAAGTCAGACTAATAAACAGTAGTTTATATTTAACAAATATTTTTACTCAAAAAAAAAAAAGTCAGAAATACTCAGCTGAAGCATCCTATAAACAAAAACATTTGAATTTCAAGAATTACTAACTGTTAAATTCTTTGACAGATTATTTTACTCTACATAATTATATATTTCTTGAAAGCAATTGCCAGTAGTATTATGAAAATTTATTACTTGCATCATGACTAACACCTTGTTTGCAAGAGATTATTGTTCATATAGTTGGTCCAAATGGTTAAAACACTAAGAATGTAATGTCAACAACGTGTTTTGAATATTGGATATATTGTTTTTAATATACTCATAAGTTGTTTATGTATGATTACTGGCCCGGCATGATCAGCTGTTTAGGGTGCTTGACTCACAAGCTGAGGGTCGACGAGTTCAAATCCCCATCCCACCAAACATGCTCACCCTTTCAGCCTTGGGGGCATTATAATGTGACGGTCAATCCCACTATTTATTGATAAAGAGTAGCCCAAGAGTTGGCGGTGGGTGGTGATGACTAGTTGCCTTCCCTCTAGTCTATCACTGCTAAATTAGGGATGGCTAGCAAAGGTAGCCCTCATTTAGTTTTATGCAAAATTCAAAACAAATCTTCATATTTTATTCATAAAAGATTGCATACATAAAAAAAAATCATTATTGTTCTTCTCTATCATGTACAAACCAGTAAATATTCCAGAACTCTGCAACTGAAAATGTTTCCTAATAGGAAGCCCCATATTCCAAAAAAAGAGAGAGAAATGAAGAGAGATTTAATTCAGTTTTAATATACAATTATATATTTTAACAAGGCTTTGTGTGAAAATTAAAATAAAGAAACTTACCATTGGTATGCATTCTGTGTAAGTGAACATCGTCTTACATCGATCATCCATACTCACATGGTACAAAATACACAATACCACAGACCTGTGAAGTTCGACAGCTGACAAAAAACATCATTATAGTTTTACAATTCTGGTCCAAAATATTAAAAAAAATAAAGATTAAAAAAAACAAATATTTCATTATGGTTATAAATGAAAGTAGCTTTGCATCTACAAAACACAAAATGAATAACCTCTATGCAAACACAAAAGTAATTTGAAATATAAATCCTTACATTTTTGTTAAATGTATCTTGTGATCAAGTTTTATTGCATAATTTCAAATACCATTGTAGTTCAATATCTTTGTGTAATTGTAATGTTGCAGGTTCCAATGCATTTTTAACCAATGAGTTGGTATTTTTATCACAAGATATTCATTGCTTTTCCCTTGCCCATTTGAAAGTATGAATTTCTGATAGTGTGCCAATCAACTACCCTCACTATTCACATATGATTATATTGTGTTCATTATAGATTATATTTGAATAAAAACTTTATTTTTCAACAGTTTTAAATTGTGATAAAGTTTGATACATTTCAAAATTGTTGTTTGTAACAAAAATTCTTTCACTTTTTCATCATTCAAATATATTTTGAGGTGCTACAGTAAAGTTCTTGCTATATATGTAGATTAAAGATGTAAATCTAGTAAATGACTTGACTTTCTTTTGAGAATTGTGGATTTTTTTAAGGTTAATGGATTTTATTTGCCTAAGCAACTCAAAGTGTAAGGTTCTTTTGTTTTCTGATTGTGAGGATTTTTTACTATCTAAACAAATACACATCTTAAAAATTTTTAGGAAATACAGCAAAAATTTTCTGGAGAACTGGTTTTTAAAAAGCAAATGGATTTGTAAAAATGTTTATAATTTATGCATAAAAGTGGATAAAATTTCATTATAAACATATATATTCTGCTTAATTTATCAGTATCATTTGAGTAAATGATGTATGTAAAATAAATTAAGGGTTAATGCAGCATGTATTCTTATTGTTTGAATGTACTTAAAATATGGTGTTAGTATCCATTTATTTATATTTTTAGATTGTAAAGTTGATCATGGAATGTCCAGAAGAAAGAGTTCCACTTGAACTTATTGCTTTATCCATAAACTTAACTACTAATAAGAGAAATGCCCAGATCATTTGTGAAAGCAATGGACTGACGTTCCTCATGAAACATGTTTTTGAACATCAGGATCCACTGTTGATGAAGATGATTCGAAATGTTTCTCAACATGAAGGTATTATTATCTGTACTTACCAGGAATAATGTTTTGGTGAATTTGGTATTTTATGTTACCCCACCTGAAACATTATTCCAGGTAGGCACAGGTGATGATAGCTTGTGCATCTGTAATTAAGTGTTTTATGTTACCCTACCAAAACATTATTCCTAGTAGGCACAGATAATGATAATTTCTATGTGTAATTTAGTATTCTATATTATTTGTATATTTTACAGAAAATGTTTTTTGATTACCTTGTAATCATATTGATGATCTTTTTGTTGTTAGTTATTTTATGTTTATTCATAAAGTATTTTTCTCTCTGAATATTATTTAAATGTCACTTTTTCAGTCAATTAAAAAAGTATTGATATACCATTGTGCACTGGTTTGTAGTAGTGTCTTTCTTTTTCCCCCTCTGAATAATTTGAGTTTTTAGAGCCTCATATCTTATAACTGAAACTGTATAATTTTTTCCAAAATGAGAAACTTTCTTCATTTATAGTTGTATGGCAATTTTACAATGTTAGAAAGGTTATATTTTAAGAATTCATGATGTTATAAACTACGATGGTCTTTACAAACTATTTCCAATTAAAGTTAGTGTTCTGAAAGTAAGTGTATCATCTTGGATGAGAGATTTAAGTTTTTACTTTTCTCCTCTCAGGACTTTGTTGATGATTTAGCAGTAGCAACTCAACAAAGTGACAATGAAGAATTTGTGTTAGAATGTCTAGGAGTGTTGGGAAATCTCTCTGTACCAGATTTAGACTTTGAAAGGCTTTTGAAGAAACATAACCTTCTCCATTGGATGGAGAAAAAGCTAATCCCTGGTAATTTTTTATGTTCAAACCTTAATGTTTTTTGCTGTTTTGTATATAAAAGATCTGTTTAATAAATTACTATCACAAACAAATATTAAACTTTTATATGAATCCTCATTTATAAAAATGGTGTAAGTATTTCACCTTCTGTCAAACTGGAATGCATAATTTCAGATGCATTGTAGTAGCCGTGAATTTGTACTCTATCAGAAAATTATTAGTATTATTCTTTTAAGATGTATAGCTCTGTAAATGAAATATAGTTTTCATGTACAAAAATGAAGTGTAAAATTTTATAAGCATTATGTTATTTATAACCTGATAATTCCTACAAATTGAAAGTCAAACTAGTAGCAATCATCCATTGTTTCTTAAAATACTACAATATAGAAACATTTTAACTCTGAATCCTTACAGAATGAGCCCTGTGTGTTTTAGTGTAAGATATAAGTATTCGTTGTTGGTTGTAATGTTAAATATGTCTATTTTTGTTATTTTTTATATCATTATTTATTTTTATTATAAGGATTAATTTACAATTTTAGCTTAGTATATGAATTTAAGGCTAACCTAAGTCTCCTAAGCTGGCCAAACCTATTGAGATATGTTGGATTACACTGAAAACATGGCTAACAGTGAAGGTACGAAAAATGGTGAAACATGCATTCTAATTTTATAAGTAAGAACATATATATAATAACAGTGTATTAAACAATCTATACTCAGTAGTAGGTTGATTTTCATTTCTGATCTATATAGGTAACTTACTTTAATTAGAAGTTAATATTAAGTCTACAAAAACCAACAAACAATACATCATTTATCATTACACATAATAATTCCAATTATGTACATTATTTCCTAAATATATTTCACAACCAATTATCTGAGATATTCCCTTATAATACTCAGTTTGCTAGTGGGGAATGAGCACATGAATGATTGACTGTACAGTAAATCTATACAACATTCATTTCAAATTACCTTTAAAACACATGTAAATGAGTTTTGAACCTATCATAAATGTAGACAGCTCATAGCTAGACACAATGTATATTAAAGTCTGGTTCAGAACAGTCAATAAAGCCAGACTTGCTACCTTACTTGGTAAGGCTAGTCTTTTTAGTTGAAGGCAGATAAATGTCAATCTCAAGGCCTTTTCTTTGCTACTAATAAAAATGACAAAAATAGCTGAGTATTGTTGAAAACTCCAAAAATATGTAAAAGAATATATTGATAAAAGAGTTAGCACAAAGGATCACGTATAAAGTGTAATAAACTTAAAATAAGACCCAGAACTCGAGCGCTTTTGAATAGTTGACTATTCTTCTTCAGGAGAACAAAGGGCCTGAAGAAAAATAGTCAACTATTCGAAAGTGCTCGAGTTTTGGATCTTATTTTAAGTTTGTAAAAGAATATGATTTTTGTATGGAAACATTCTAAATACTGAAGTTTCAGGATTAAAAATAAAATGAAAATCCATGCTGCGAAATATTTCTATAAATTAAAATAAATTACTGGAAAATAAAATCAGTATCATCTCTATTATATCTGATATTGAATAAATACAAGTAAGCTACATTTTTAGCAGCTCCTTTTTGGTCACTAGTTTATTTTTATATTCAGTAGCATTGAAAACAAGTTAGTAGTATAAATCAGTCAAGTATATATGAAAATTCATGAACTAGTAAGTCCTTTAACGTGTTGAATGTTGAAGTAAGAATAGTGTTTAGGGGTTTTCAAGGTGATACTTATATTTATGAACTAAAGTGATGCAGTTTTTATATCCTTCATAAAAGCATTTATCAGAAGTCAACCAGTGACAGGAAGCATGTTTTAGCAAGGCTGGTGGGCTGTTGAGACTTTAACATTATTATTGTGGATACTTAGAAGAAACCAAATGTATTTTTTCTTTCTCCAGTATTACCTATAAATTGGCAACAGATATTCTCTGTGTCAGTTAAGCCAAATTTTTTATGACGGATAGGAAACAGCATCAAGTACATTAGTCGGAATTGGCGTATTGTTGTTCACAGACACATTTTCAAATGTGTCTGTGCACTGAAACTACACTTGGAAGTAGTAGAAGAGACAGGCACTGCTAAACACAGTTTGATAAGTTGCATGGTTTGTGGGAAAAGGTTCTTTATGACAGGTGGCTAATTCACAAGTATAACTGTATTACATCAACAACAGGTGTTAGTTTATACTCCTTTCCTATAATAGGGTCAATGAATTTCAGATTCATATTTGAAAACATTTCTAATTCTGTAATGTCTCCTCATTGAAATTTTCCTTGTGGATTCCAAGAGCTGTGGTTACTTCATCATTGGTCAACTTCTGTTTGTTTATAGCAGAATTCAAGATAAGATTTTCTAGACAAGCAAGTTTATGTAATCCTTTATGATCAAAACAGTCTTCTATAACTCTCAGCAAGCAATCTGTGCATTAAAAATACCATTTTTGCTTGACTTCAGAAAACTTCCATCTTAGTTGACAAAATCAGTTGTACATCTACTTAAATATGTCTGTAACAAATGGCCTCATGGTTGTTAATTGTATCTTTCAAAAATGCCCTGGATATAACTCCTTGATCAATGTGTGCATGCTGCTTGCTTTCCTAATTTGAAATCAAGTTTAGCCATGTTTGTTTGCATCTATTGATCCAGTGCTTTTGCCCAAGCTCCATACCTGGTCTTCCCAAAAGAAATTATAGCCATGAGCCATAAATGAATGTATCTATTCTAACAAAATATTGTTCTTTGGAACATTTTTATTTAACTTTGAACAGAATGGGTATTTTACATTTCCTCTTTGTAATGTACATAGGGCTAACACTCATGCATTATCCCTGCTACTCAATTTCAGGGTGGATGGTAGCTCACCCAGTTTCTACATCACTGATGTTAATCAGTATTATATTTTTTTGTCAAGCAAAATAATTTTTTCTATCAGACATAACCTATGGACATAGAACACTAATTAGCAAGTTAAAATTAAAAAAAAAACAAATGAGAATAAGATTTAAAATTTCCTATTGAATTGAATTCAATGTTTATGACTTTCAGTTCTAAGGTGATTTAATACAGTAATAATTTAACACACACACACACAATAGTCTATTTGTGGCTCATATGGCTGATCTAAAGTATGGGATGAAATCAGTTTTAAGCATTAGGGGACTGGTCATAGTCTAGTGGTTAGCATGCCCAGATTGTGGTTTTGAGAGTTCATTGTTCATGTCCTATTGCCACAAAAATACACTCCACAATCTGGGGCCATGTGTGGTTATAACATTGACAGTCACATCCACTATTCAGTCAATAAATAGTTGCCTTCTTTCTACTCTATCGGTTCAGTATTACAGATGACTATGCACAGGTAACTATTATGTTACTTTGAACAAAAATTCTGAAGTAAACAGTT
This sequence comes from Limulus polyphemus, assembly GCF_000517525.1. Taxonomy (NCBI): domain Eukaryota; kingdom Metazoa; phylum Arthropoda; class Merostomata; order Xiphosura; family Limulidae; genus Limulus; species Limulus polyphemus. Next base: position 826,732 of record NW_013665765.1, read on the forward strand.
TTTAACGTCAGGCTTCATTTCCATAAAATTATTTTAAATTGAAGTTTCAATTGTATAGAATTTTATAGAAAAACATATTTAAAATTTGTATAAAGTTATGGGTCTATATTTAAATCCTAAATATTAGTTAGTAACAGTTAGTGATAACTAGTGATACATTCTTTACTTCAGGATTAATTGTTTTATTTAATTAATAATTTGCTTTTATATTAATGTAAGGAGTTTGTGAAGATGATCTAGTGCTGGAAGTGGTTGTCCTAATTGGAACTGTGGTAGCAGATGAATCATGTGCTCGTTTCATAGCCAAGTCTGGGATCTTAAAGTCTCTGATTGAACTTCTAAATGGCAAGTGGATCACTTAATTTTTTGTTATTGAGTACTGGAATGAATTAGCCATAAAATCACCATTGAAAGATACTAGCCTTTCATGTTCACTTTTTACAAAATTACTGAACTAAAGAAAACCACACTATACTATACTTCAGCGACTAAATCAGTGAAAACATAACTATTGATGATATGTTGTGTTCATAACAAATTGCATTAAAATTGTATTCTGGAAGTGAAACATAAAGTATTGGTAATTTTTATATTGTGAGCTAATGGTAAATAAAAATAAATAAAATTGTGTATGTGTATATACAAAAAGTTGAAAGGTATTTACTGTGATCAGTGATACTATCAAGTGATAATTTTCTTTATTCAGTAAATGCATTCTTGACATGACAAACTTAATGGTACATTCTTATAAATAACTTTTTGCTAGTGTGAACACTGATAAAATAATACAGATCACTTTATTTCATTAGACTTTTTGTCAAATTATACATTATATTGAAATGTTTTATATATAAGTATCAAGTGTATTACGCTATTCCAAGTTACACTAGCACTGCTTAAGTTCAGTTAAATAGTTTATCAAATTTAAACATGATATAGATTAAACTTTAAAATTATAGTTTAATATATAAAATTATAAGAATAATACTGAAAAAAATGCATGTTAAGAGTAAACAAATACCAAAAGCAAAATTAAAAAAAAAAGAATAATATACACAAAGAAAATATTTAGTTACTATATATAAAACCAGAAAGGAGAACTAAAATTATATTATTCACCAATATCAGAAGTATACCATCTTGCGTGAGATGATAAAGATCAAACTGGAAGTATATGTACAGTGATATCACTTATCTTCCTTGCTTAGTTGACTACAATAATTATAATTATGTTTATGTCATGTTTACAACCATAAATTTTAAATGAAAATCTCATTACAAACTAAAACAATTTTGCCTAAGAATAAAAGTTAAAAAAATATGAACATCTAAAATTTATTGAACTTAACATATTTATTTACTTTTGTAATATTATTTTTAATAACACACATTTTTTTGTTTTCATTTTAAATCAGAGGAACTCAAGTATCACTTCTGTAAATTAATTAAGACTTAAATATTTTTTTCTTTATTGTACTTAGAAACAATCTGTAGCATGTTTTGGAATTCCATCTTTAAATTTCTTTGTTCTTGTACATTTATGTGTATGCAATCAAATGAAACATTTAGTTGTAAAATTGTTAAAAGCCACATAATTATTATTTCCTTGCCACATCGTGTAAAAGTTTATTTTGTTTTTCCCAGCTAAGCAAGAGGACGATGAGGTAGTTCTACAAATTGTATATGTATTTCACCATCTTATTAAACATCCTTCCACTCAGGAGCAAATGATCAAGGAGACTCGTATCCTTTTATATCAAAATGTAGACAATTTACAAAGTTTTAACTTATAGAAACTTTCAAACTGTGTGAAATTCTCCTTTATTTAAAGGAAAAACTTTAATTATAATATCACTATTATGTTTAGAAATTCATGTGATTGAATGTATAGGATGAATATGCTCCCTTGTGAACACAAGAAAGTATTACTTGCAAATGAACCTTGGTAAAGCTTTAGTTTTTACTCAAGTGAGGAAATAGGTTAATCTTGCATAACAAACCATAAGGAATTTCGTACCCACTTATAAAAGATTTTTTTGCATATAACCGAGTTTTAAACCTTACAAGAAAATACGACTTTGGCTTTTCATCACTTAACAGTTTTTACATAATACTCATTAAGGAGCTATTAAAATGCTTTTCTTAATTTCTTTTTTTTTAAAAAGCGACAGACAGAACTGCATTAAAATAGTGTATTAGTACCACAGACAAATAAAAGGGGCTGACAAAAATAAAAGGTCATACGAATAGAATAATTTAATATTATTCATCTTATAAACATAAAGTTGTTAATAAAGAAGTATGAATAACAGTGGTTAAAGTTGGTTAAAAAAAACATTTAATCATATAATTAACATCAATGGCACCATAACCATAAATGTCCTTGTCATAGATATGATTGCCTTGAAAAAAAAAGAAAAAAAAGATGATTTATATTTAAAAAAAATAATTGTTTTTTTCACTTTTGTTTTTATGTTCAAAATACTGGATGATTGTTATGTAAAAAGCTTTTCCAGTAATAGTGCTCAGAGGTAGATCTAAAGACAATAAGCCAGAATGCATGTCATTGATTTCAAGTTTTTTTGATATTATTCATAACATTGAAAGCCTAATGTTTAAACTTGTGGGTTCATAATTGCTTCATTAAGATGATTTAAAGGGGGATTTTGTTTACACGTGGTGACTCAAAAGTATATACATTTTACTTGTTTAGTTTCAGTCAGTAAGGAATAATTATCAATACATTGAACTTTTTTGTGATATTGTTTTGGTTTGTGAAAAATAAGTAGCAGAAAACTTTTGTAGTTAATGTGCTTTGTTTGATGTAAGAATAATTCTACATCGTATGATGTATTTTTCATTAAATTTTCCAGCTTATTAAGCCTTACCAATTGTAATAGGAAATAAAATTATGAAGTGGAATTCAGTTTTCTTTTGCTTTGATAAAAAAGAAGCAACCAGTGTGTTTATTAAAATAGGATATTGTAAAGCAAAAATTCTTTGTATACAAGATTTAGATTTGAGTGATCTGAGATGTACATTTTAAGCTTTGTGAGATATATTTGTATTATTCTCTCAATTGGTGTTATATATTCCCATGTTCATTTAGTAGCCTCCATTTCCAAACTAACTTGTCATTTAAACACACATTGTTTCAATAAACTATCAGTTGAGTGTGTTCTTAGCTCACCAAGCTTTATGGTATGTTTTCTTTTCTCTGATTTTCAGAAATACAAGACAGAATGAAAAGTGTTTCCAAATATACATCTTAAGTTGCTAGTCATTTTTCTCACCATAACGTTTTTGTGTGCTTAAAATAAAATTTAGCAACTTATTTGAAGACACTACTCAAAGCACAATTAAACTTTTGTTTCAAGAAATCCAAACATTTCTCTCCCTCTCATATTTTGTCTTTATGTTTCTACCATCAGAATGTTTGTTGGGTGTACAAAATAATGAATTTCCTTAATTCTATATCAGAAGCACCTGCTTACCTTATTGACCTTCTACATGACACCAACCCAGAAATTAGGAAGATCTGTGATAGCACTTTAGATGTGATTGCTGTAAGTTTGTCTGTGAAATTTACTATATTTAACTTTTTGGATTGTATGAGAAAATTTTTTGTTTTCACTTAATAGAAATATAATGGTACATACATTGAGAAGTACACATATATTTGATATAACATGTTTCTAGCTCATAAATGAAAAAAATCGACTTCAATGAATTGAAAACAAAAATATATTTTTAAACAAAGTTAAATGGTAGTCCATAAACACAGTTGTGAAATAAAATACACCTTAATCTTATAATTCTCCCTTTGTTTGTAAAATAAAATACACCTTAATCTTATAATTCGCCCCATGTTTGTATAATAAAATACACCTTAATCTTATAATTCGCCCCATGTTTGTATAATAAAATACACCTTAATCTTATAATTCTCCCTTTGTTTGTAAAATAAAATACACCTTAATCTTATAATTCGCCCCATGTTTGTATAATAAAATACACCTTAATCTTATAATTCTCCCTTTGTTTGTAAAATAAAATACACCTTAATCTTAAAGTTCGCCCCATGTTTGTATAATAAAATACACCTTAATCTTATAATTCTCCCTTTGTTTGTAAAATAAAATACACCTTAATATTCAAATTCTCCCCATGTGTGTATAATAAAATACACCTTAATCTTAAAATTATCCCTATGTTTGTATAATAGGAACATGATGAGGAATGGGCAAAAAGAATCCAGCTGGATAAGTTTCGTTGGCATAATTCTCAATGGTTAGACATGGTTCAGTCTCAGCAGATGGATGAAGCTGCTGACATGTATATTGATGAACAGATTGGCCCTTTTATTCAAGAGTCAGACATTTTGGAACAGTCAGACTTGATGTATAGTTAGTATGCTCAGTTTTTTATTTTCTTAAACTATATATGTTTCTGTAAGTCTTGCATATTTTAAAACAGTTTAAATTTCCTACACAAGAACAGATTAAATTCTGTTTGTATTCCTGTGAATGTTATGATTTTGGTGTATAATAATTTTCTTAAAGTATTGTGTTTATTTTAGTGGTTATGACATACTTCTATGCATTTTGGAATTATTAAAACTTAGGTTCTGTACATATGGCTGTAAAAACTTTTTATGAAGTGGTATTACTTATTTTATTATGGTTATAATTTTGATAATCTATTATTGCTTTAGATTAAGAACAACTAGTTTGTGTATTATTTCTTTCTATGGACAGCTAATTTATTGACTTTTCAACTCATTGCAATTTTTGTTATAAATTCAACAACACTGGTCAACATGCATCTCATGCTTTCGGATTGCTTAGAACAAAAGGTTTAATTTCCATTTTTTCACATATTATTGTTCGCAGAGTGGGCTTTCAAACTTATGTTTTATTGAGTTCACTTTCACATAGATTTTTTTATGATTGATGCCTTCGTTATGTAGCTGAGTCACAAGCTTTCTATTTTGCTTTTCTGTCTCAGGTTCTTTGGGATAGTCTCATCATTTCCTTTATGTTTAGACTGAGGATGGGCAATAGATTTCTCAATGTCCCTGCTTTTACAGTCATCATGGATTGTTTTGCTAAATATTAGCTTTAAATTTACCTTTGTCTGCTCTTTGAAGGAGGGCTGGGTTCCCTTATTTTCTAACTATACATATTATCCACTTCTTTTATATTTTTATATTTGCTGAAATAATATTAATCTGACAAAATAGAAAATTGCATGCCATGTTCTGTCAAATTCAACATCTTGCCATTTTCTTGATTAGTGTTTCTTGAATATGTTAACTGATGCTAATCTGTGGACACTGCTTGACAGCTTTATTTGTTTTTATCTTTGTTATTGTATCATTCCCTTTGTAGATTTTGATTGGTCCCAGTGGTAGTTTTGCAATCTTTTTTTTTTCATATTTCATTGCTTGAAGCTCTTTATCCTACTTTTCTTTCATGTTTCCATTGATAACTCTTTTTGTGTTCTTTGTACTGTGGATCTAATCCACATCATTAGATATTTATCAATTCTATTTATTCTGCATTTACATGTGTACTTGGAATTAATAAGTTTATAAAATACACAAAAACCATTTTTAGTAGGTTTTACTGTCTTATTTTTGTTTTCCTAAAATACCTACAAGATTATTACTTTGGTTAATAGGACCATGAATTACGGTGCATGAACCAAGTCTTACGTCATTCCTAGGATTCTTCCGTCTTTTTTTCCTTTTTTCTCTTTTCTAGTAGCAGTGTTGTCGTGACTCACCCTCTCCCCTACATCTCTGAACAACTTTGTTAGAGGATAGAAGTAGAATTAGCAACAAAACTCCAACTGTAAAATTTTCTTGGCTCCAGTAAAATATGACACTTTTATATTTTATACCCATCTATGCCACTTTTCAAATGCTTTTAAGCACTCTCAAAAGCTTTTTAATTATTGATACTGAGCTTACCAAATGACAAATTACACTTTTCCTTGCTCAAAAAAAAAAAAGATGATATTTTCTGTTCAGTTCTGGACTTTTTCTTCCTTTATTCCCCTTCACAATCATGAATTTTGTAATCCTAGTAAAAATTTTTTAATTTGATTAAGTTGTTATATATTTTATTAGAGAAAAGCACTAAAAACCATTTATCATTGATTCAGTGTGAAAATCCCTTAACAAGAGCATACAGCCCCTGGGAATAAAAATTGTAGGTGTACCATTTTTTACCTCTTTTGGAAGTAAGTGGTTAAAAAGCTTGTAGCTTAGACATGTATAAGAAGTAAGTCAACACAAACTTCATATTTTTTATGGTATATTAATTTCAATTAGGTACTGCTCTCCCCACCCTCTCATTTAATTGATATGGAAGGATCACTGGGTTAATGTATGTGTGTAATCTTGTTCACAGAAGTAAATCATACAAACAAGAGAGAAATGTTACTATAGGATTTCCAGTAAGTGGCAAAAGCTAGGGTTAGTGCAGTTAAGGTGGAAGATAAGTTAGTAACATAAAAATGTACGTATCTGTTTAAAGTTCACTTTTGAAAATGCATTTAAAAAGGTTCTTGAATCAGTCTACTTATCATTAGCATGCACATATTTCTAAATACTTCCTATTCATATTTCTTGGAAAAGCATCTAGCTTCACAGAAGTAGTAAAACACAAAAAAAAACATCATTATATTAAAAGATAGAAATAGATTCTAGAAGAAAACAAAGATCAGACTTGTGATCTTCAGTGCCATCATCATGATGTTTCTCTGGTGACCAATCAAACAGCAGAAGTGTGCATTTGTATCATAACACTCGTACAAAAGTCAGGATGTTGGAGTGTACCACAATAGCAGTGTCAATGAAGATCACAAGCCTAATCTTTTCTTTTTATGTTAATTTGTTTATATAAAAAAAAGAACACTGTAAATGAATCATTTATTATTTTTTTTCCTTTATTTTTACCAGGTGGCTACGACTCTCTTAGTGCTGAAGGTAACCTATCTCCTGAATTTCTGGATGCCAGTCGAAGTAATAGGACTACAGAATCTGCAGGAAGACCCATGTCAAGGTATAAGAACAGGTGAGAAAATATGTTTATATTTTGTTACCATCATATTGCTTTAATAATAACTACTGACAAACCAATTCTTTTTCAGATATTATTAGTTCAGTCTTTAAGGTTATGACAGATCTTGAATGTACATTCCATTTAGGAAAATGACCTGTAACATTTATATTCTTTTAAAATTGCCACACACATGGGCTATAGAAAGAAATGATGCTTTCACATGGAAAGTTCTAAAAACAGCTTGGTTTCATTTATGGTTTAGACAGCCGTGACTAATTCCATGGCTACACTATAGAAATCATAGCTCTTGGAAGTCGTCATTTGTACTTGTATGTTGTTAAGAAAGTCATTTAATTTCAATGATTAGCAAGTGAAGAGTACCTGATGTTTAATACTCTTATCACTACTTTTGGAGGTCGTTGAAAAAAAACAGCCCTTCATCAGATATTTTAGCTTCAGATCAGACAAAGGTTTATGGGGTTTTTAAGTTCTTTTTAACTCATCATATAGTATCTTAGATTAAGTTAGGTGTGTTAATAATATTATGACATTATGTCTTATTTATTATTCAATATTATACAGTAGACCAATAAGCATTAAATGGATGAAGTTTTGTTCAATCATTATCTTTGTTGGTTGCCATATGTTGTATAATTTTTCACACATATTTCAGTGACATTGGTAATGTTAAAGGTAGAGTTTGTGAAGTAGATTGGATTGGATTACTGTTCCTTTATTAAATTTAATAACAGAAGTGATACGTTGTAAGAAAAAGGCGAATATGCTGGTTGTTTACTAGCACTTCAATTATTTAAGTGTTATACAGAAAAATCATGTTACAAAGGAATTACGTTAGTTGTTGTGGGGCCATGTGCAGTCTAGTGGTTAGCATGTCAGACTGTCTTTCCATGGTTCATACCCAATTACTACCAGAAAAATAATTACACTCTGCACTTATGAACTGTGGGTACATTATAAGAGTGACAGTCACATTCCACTATTTGATTATAGTAATACCAACTTGAAAGTGGGTAGTATTCACTAACTGACTTCCTCCTAAGCTATCACTTCAAGATTAGGGATGGCAATACAAATAGGTCTCAAGTAGCTTTGCACAAAATTCAACAAACAATAACAAATAAATTTTTATGTTTTGTAAATTAAGTAATTAAAATGTGCTCTAGTTTTACAAGAAACATCAATTTTTCTTAATCAAAGTTTCAAACGATTGTGCCACTTGTATGTAATTCAAGGCTAAATTATTTGAGCCACGTTAATTAGATTCTAAGACAAATTGTTTATGTTAGGTTTTAGTTAGAAAGTAATTTTTTTGTTTCAAGTTACATAAAAATTAAATCAGACTACGAAAACAGATTGAAAGGATCAAAAGTAATGTACTGTATTTCTTCAAATGAAGTGAGACCTACATATGATTCTTTGAACAACATAAAAAATAACATAAGACTCCAGGTTTAGGCATACATTCCCACAAAGACCATTAAGTTTGTTTGATACTGATGACATCTTGTATATGTTAAGTTAAACAAACACTATTATTTATGATTAGTGGGATAAATATTTTTTACTTTCTAATTATGTGATTCAAATCATAACATAAGTAAAAAAGGAAAATCATAAGTTAAATCAGATTTTATTTGTATGTAGAAAAATAGTTTATGGTATTTGTCAAATTCAAAAATGAGTGTTATGTTACTGATGACTTTAGTCAGTTAGCTTTGATAACATGGTTACCATCATAAGGGTTGATGGTAATCAAGTTACCAAACCTAATCAATTAAATAATTAGTCATAAAACATTATTCAATGTTCCAAATATTGTTTCTTCTGCTTCTTTACATAAAATAGCACAATGTACAAAAAAAACAATTATATAGAACATTACCTTTTGTGTTTGATAAATGTTGTACAGTACTCAGCTCTTTCCCAAACAGCTTACTGTGCAGAGAAGATTACTTTAGTGACTTAGCACTAGAAGATATTGCTTGCTATTTAACTTAAATAAACAAATCTCTCTGTTAATAAAAATTGAAAAATTATGCTTGTAGTACAGTCACGAAAACTTACAAGGCTTGAGATGATATTAGAGAACAGCTCATATCTATATGGATTTATTGCAGTCACACTAAATCCTTAAGAAATAGAACTTTAGTTCTCTATTTTTAGTCTAGAAGTAAGTGATTATTTTCTCTGTTTCTTGTTATGTATCAAGATATAAAGGAAAAAGTTTTATACTTTAGGCTGTGTTAAATTAATTAATTGGCTCTTGGATGAGTGTGGGTGGAGTGTCTTTTGTTTTGTTTTGTCGTTTTCCAGCTAGTGATGTGTATGAATATTGTTGATTAAAATAAGTATCATTTGACATATGATGAAGCTTCATATCAGATGTTTACCCACATTGAATATCCCATGAGTGACGATAAGTTTCTCTTGTAACTATGGTAAACAGTTGCATAGTAAACTGACAAATAGAAATTAAGGAAAAGCTAGGTCTCACTGTAATTTTTTCAAAATACCTGCTTGAGGAGCAATTTTAATTTATTTTATTTACTTAGCTTTAATAATAGAAGTGTTTGAAAATATAAAGAAAGATACTAGCCTAGCTGGAAGTATGAAGTACATTTTGTTTATAATATGTCAGTTTTAGCAAACTTTAGTAGATGTAAGTACATACAGCTATTACTGTATTAATATTTGAAAAACTTGTAAATTAATGTGTATATTTTCTTACATGGTATAATGTCTGAACTTTTTTATTATACTAACTGAATAATTATTTGGTATCAGTCATAGAAACATGAATATTGCTCGAGTCTAAAAAAATTAAAGAAATTAAACTTTATTTGGAAAGTATTACATGTAAGCCCTGATTTTGTTCAATCAAAAAATAACATAAGTGTTGGTAAACAAAATAAGTGAGTACCAAAACTGTGCATGAAGCACCAGAACTTTTATATCTGTACATGTACATCTGCAGACCAATCACTGCCAGTAGTACAAGATCTCAAGCAAAGATTTCCTGTGATCAGCTTCCTGTGAGTAAATGTTAATCTTGTCTTGAGAGCATCACCGTGTGATAGTAGTCACAAGCCTGCACATTTTTTGATGACTTAAACTCCCAAAGCTGATAAAGCATGAGCTGTTTTTTTTTAGGGTAGCATGTGAGATAAAACATCTTGGTGAGAATGTAAGTATTTTTCTAACATCTCATCTGTAAGTGGACCAATATGTATTTCCAATAAGAGACTTGTATCAATAGCATTTTTATGTTTTTCACCATATTATGTCAAGATTTCTGGGCTATAACATTCAAAGCCTTAGGTTATTTGAGAGGGAACTATGAAAAAAATATTTACATTCTTTCTTGATGTTATCATGAAAAACAAAATTTGCACATTTTTGTTTTGCAATGGCATTTTGCACAGCTATTGTCATATATCAAGCTCTTTTTGATGATAAAAGGTGAGCTTTTCTCTTTCTTTTATTGCACAAGTGAGAAATTATCATATTTATTTAATACATCATACTCCACATTAAGCTATAATAAGGTTTTTTATTGAAGAATTAGCAATAATTGCCAGCTTGTTTAGTTTTTTTTTAATGATGAAGTATTAATTTTTTTTACTAGAAACATGTTGAACTAGGCCAGATTCTGTAACAATTTAGTTATTAAAGGCTTATTATATTTTAATGTGCAGGGAAAATTAAATTTTTAAACGCTATTAAATACTTTAAAGCCTTTGTACAAATACATCCAGAATGGGCTACAGCAAATCCCTCAACAGAAATATGAAGCATGCTAATTCTGTTGTAAATCTTTTGACTTTTTATGTCTTTTGTCACACATACATTGGTGATCTTTCAAGTAAATCTTAATCAGGTTGTTGTGTAATCTGCAGTTTTGTTTTCCTTTATTGGGGGTTTGCTGTGGTCCACCGTGTATATATATGTATGTGTATATTCGAATAAACTTTTTAATTACTCATATTTAGATCTGGCACATTGATTGTTTACGTGGTTATTTCATTGGAAAGCTAAATTAATATCTAACTGTTATTGTTTTGTAGATATAGTGTTGACGTGGACATGTTGAGAGATCGAATGTCATCACTGGGTGTGGATAGCAACATTTACTATAAGCGGCCACCATCTGTAGCCTTTGTTAATGGAAATGCCATAGACAACAGTGCACCAAACACTGGAATGTTTTTATTTCATTGAAGAATTCAGTAAAAATGTACACTTAGCCATAAATCCTGATAATGCTGTCGTGTCAGATTGTGTTGTGATGGTTGAGGAATGTAATGGAAGCTGCAACGTAGGAGACAATATATTGATTAGAATTCTGCATCAGACATAAGAAAATTAGCATATGAAGATTGTTTATTCATCAGATAGATATATGGGATTCTTTTTAATAATCTGCATTGTGAAGATACCAGTATTTAATTTTTAAATGATATTGTCAATGAAATTAGTTGTTGTTTTTCTCATTTCACCTTATCTCTCTTTTACTTGAAATTGACATAAATGCTATTGAGTACATCCAGTAAAGCTAAAGCCTATTTTTGTGTGTATAAAGTATTATTGATATTATAAAATTTATTTAGTAGTGCCAAGTAGTTGCCTTTCACATTTACCTCTTATAGTGTTTGTATGTAAATTATTACACTCTTTATTTCTATTTCTTGTTTTTTGTTGTTGTTGTTTTTCAGAATATGTCTAAAAGGTCATTATTTATGAACCACTTGCCTAATTTATTTGATATTTTTATGGTTTAGGAGACTTGTGGGAAGGGGGAAACCTTATCTTTGGGAAGCTGAGATTTTATTTATAAATTTGTGCTTTGATAAAATAAAAGTTACTCTGAGAATTGTTCACAGAGCAAAATGAAAACAAATTAAGATATTTTTTTGGTTACTGTCAGCTATTGGAAACAGCATTATATGGATTTAAAAAGTAAGTACAGATTGTACAAAGAGTAACTTCTTTATACACCTAAATAACAAATATTCCTTGAAATTTTTGAGAATTTGTTGTGTAAGTTTTGTAACACATAACTTCCATTAATCTTTTCCATTTTTAACAGCTTTACATTATACTTACACTATGTGACATGCTTACATTGTCTAGCATTTTATAGTACCTAGAGCAGAATGTTGTTGGTGTAGATGCTTCAATTCCCTACATTTCTATAAGTCAAGCTGTTATACAATCATGTAGTTAGGACATTGCATATTTTGAGTAGAAATATTCTGAAGTAACATAGTTATTATCATATGCATTTGTGCAATAGTTAAGAAGGAAAAAAAGTATATTGTTACAGGAAAATATAACATTACAGGCTGTTTTTTCACACACTGATTTATTAGTGATCCTTGTGATTTGTTGTTGATTACTGTGTCCTACTTAAGTGCTTATGCATGGTTCTCATAACTTTATGATTTTTGAAGACTAAGGTGTAAAAAAATCTTATTAGAGAATTTCAGACATACAGATCAAAATTGTATGTAAAATAATATAGTTTTAGATGTATATTTAGTTATTTATTTTATTTATAAATATTCTACTTCAAGAGCACATGTAATCTTTGTCATAAAAGAATAAATGAATATTGCAAGAAGCAGACTTATTTGTGCATTTTTTGAAAAATGTTTGAATGTATGCAGTTATTTACACATCAAACCACCTAAAGAGCCAGTGGAGAAAAACACAATTTAAAGCATATGCTGTGAATATCGATTCCAGTACATTGGAGAGAAAAATAAAATAAAATCAACAAAAGCTAGAATTCAGTGACAAAATATACATACAAAATTTGATAATAGCGATCTACCTGGAATAGCCATTTATGGCAAAGAAGATCAGATGGTAAATTAAAATAATGCTAAAATAATAAACCACATATGAGAAAAAGAAAGATAAAAGAAACCTACTACATCCAACTTACTGTTAATGCATTCAGTCAATTTAGCATAGAGGTTGTCAAAACCTCAATACCCCTTTTGAAAACTTTTAAGTAGTTAGTTGATCCGAGTTCTAAGGATGAAAATCCCTTGTTGAATGGGAAATGCACCAAACTTCAGTCAAAAAGACCAGGATTTAAAAAAATTCAAACTGCCACTGTTAAACACAAAAAAAGTCTTCAGTGCTTTCCAGAAGATGGCAGCAAATTAGCAGTAAAAATGAAGGATTAAAACTAATTAGTATCTAACTATTGAAAAAATGTAATAATAAAGCTACTATTTAATAATAAGGCTACTACCTATGACAATGATATTCAGATTATGTTGCAAGTGAGTAAAATATCAAATGGTATGACCACACATTCCCAAACAAGAGTTGTATATAAGATGAGAGAGAACGTATATCTCAATATTTTGGTCTTTGATAAAAAGGAGAAACATTTTCATGGAGTACGAAATGCAAATATACAGTCAAAGTATATTAATTTTAACTCAAAATTTTGTCCTTGTTCCACTTCATGCTTATTCAAAATTTAATTTACTAAAAATGATTTAAAACTGTAATATTAGAATGAAATTTGACTTATTTTTATCTTGTTTGAGATTTTTTTCTCTATGACAGAATTTAGAGATTTATGCCATTTGTTTTCATAAATTATTAACAGATTAGAATTTTTCATTAAAGACTAGTATAGTTAAAAGTTTTTGTTTGTTTCTGCATTCTATGACGAGAAACCCGATTTGAGACTAATAATGCTTGGAGACGGCTTGAATGGGTAATTAAGAAAAACTTTAATATAAGTTTAACATAACAACAAATGTACAACGTTTCGACAAGGTTTTGTCACCATCGGATACAAGCATTGTTCGATTGGTACGGGGGGGGGGCAGCTATTAAAAGGGTAAGCTAAAAACCATTTTGGGGTAGTTTCAGCTCCAGCAGTCTCACTCCCTTACCGCTGCCTCTGCTTATAAGCAAACTGAATAACTTGGTTTATTTTATGAAGTACAAAAATCGTTACTGTTATATTCATGAGTCTTTTATTAAAGGAATATTCATAATCTTACTTCCTGCCAATAACCGTGTTATTTCGTTGATAATTTAATAAAAAACTAAATCTGTCACAAAAAATTTGATAGCGTATTACTATGGCTTCCCATGTGAATAATAACCTTATTGATGAAACGCACAACACATTCGAAATATGATTAGTTAACAACCCTGGATACAAATTACTTATAACTTCCAAGTAAGGAAGAAAAAGTTTTTTATGTTTAGTCTTGTATAACATGCTAGTAAAGTTTCAACGGGAGCTTATTAGATTATTGCGGTAATTGTGTGTATAATTTGATTGTTTGTATCTATTTATTTATTTATTTTTATATCAGTTACCGTAAAATAGTGTATGTCGGTCAGATTATCGATTTACATCGGTCCCACTAGTGGAGTAGAAGTATTATAAAATGCCATAAACAAAAAAATTGACATGAGAACTCGTACCTTCAAACTGACCTTATATTTTAAAATCGCTGGTTAGCATGCTGGACTATGAAATCGAGTGTCCATTGTTCGCGTTTCTTTGCCGCAAAATCGTGCTGCATACCTTTATAAGAAAGACGGATAAATCGCGCTGTTCAATTAGAATAACACAAGAATTGGAGATAAGTGATGTTGAGTTACTGTCTCTAAACCTTCCAGGGTTCAAAATAGTGCTCATAAAAGTGACCTATTTATATGTATGTGTATGCATATATATATGATAGAAGAAAGCTAAAGAGTTGCCTGTTAGCAGAAGTATGCAATTACAGTTGATGGTTTTTTTGCTTCGGAAGTTTCTCCAACATGCCACTGAAGGGATTGAAATAGAAGGCGTATTAATTAACAAATAACCAAACATTTTTATATCCATAAACTGCGCTCTTTTAATTATATAACGTCATACAAAAACGGTCGTGTTCATATAATGAAAAATAAGCTACGGTAAGAACATTAAAGTGCACAGTAGTTTATGTTTTAGTATATTTTTTATGCATGATTAATATTTCGATTATGCGTCCATTTAATATACATATAAAATATTCCTCTTATTATTCTGTTAATTTTCTCTAAGTTCATTGCCTACTTAGTAATATAATTAAAGCAACTGATTGGCTGTTTCTATAATGCTTTTGGATATAAAAAATCTAGGTACTTAGATTTGTAGTCATAAAACTGCAAAAACAATGCCAGCCCTGTATGCCTATAAATAACAATAAATTATCTAGTTATCATTAGGATGTCTAAAAATTAAGACAACTAATTTTATTCTAGCAAATTCTGAATTTCTTTAACTGTTATCGACAAAACTGTTCATTTTTATTAGGAAACGGTTTCCAAAGCTTTTATCTATCTTCAGCTGCTTGAGGACTTATAATGACAAAATTCATAGTCCGATCCTTGCAGTGGGCAGTGCAGATAGTCTGTTGTGCAGCTTTGTGTTTACACAGAGTAGGGCACAGGTAGCCCTTTGTGTAGCTTTGCGCTTAATAACAAATAACAACAACGGCGTTAAACAAATTCCCTAGGTAGCGCTTTGATCATCATAGAATGGCGGCCTGCCTGAGCACAGGTGTGGGATTTGTAACCAAATCACTTGTATTTTTTTCTACGAAGCACAAGATACCTGACTTCAGGATATTAACAAGATTTGCTTCCAGTTCGACGTATGCAAAATCGTCAAAAGTGGAGTTTTTCTCTTCGACCACTAAGCGTGTTATCGTTGGAAGCATTTTCGGAAGCTTCGTGGGAGGATTTTATGCATATAAAACTTTTCCCAGCAATAAACTTAAAAGTAGCGAGAGAAAACAGCAATATGTGGCATCACACGCAGAGTTTTTGACAGACAATTATATTGTTCCACCAGATATAAAACCTTCTAGACATGTAAGAAATTATAATAATTGTGTAAAGTAATATTAACTAGTTTAACTTGGGTCTTACTCTTAGCAATTGGGATATGAACTTGAAGTCTTACCGTTTATAAAGTACAGTGTATGTGGTGTAAAATTGAATTGCTTGGAACTCACTGCTCAACAACTTGAACAAGTTCACTGATGTCATTATAAGTCTATGAATGTATGCACATCCTCCCAGTTTACATATTCTATGCAAGTCCCAAAGCAAAGGTGTAAAAGGAACTGAGTATGATTTAACTTTGAGGCTATAGTTGCCGTAATAATATTAAAGAAATTAGAATATAATATTTTGGGAATGTTGTTGTATATGACAATGATACATATAGTTTCTGCCTTTTTTTTTGATTAGTTAAAATGTGTTTTATAAAATACATGGAAACTCCAGTTGGTCCAATTCTAAGATATATTAAGGTTCTTTGCATACCAGTTTTTTTCTTTGTAACTTATCATAATTTTGAAACAAAACTACTGGAAGGGCCACATTCTGTGTAAAGCATGATATACATCCAGGCCAAATGATTTTAATTGTAGTGAACATAACCATTTACATTTGGATGCCAGTTATTTTACAATACTCAACTCATTTCTTTTCAAAATAACAATAAATAAGATGTTTGTTGTAAAAGGAATATTTTATGACCAAATGTAACAAAGAAATTTAGAGTTTGTTTTGTTTGCATAAGAAATTTTAGGATATTTCGAGTGTCATACTTTAGCTCTTTCTTTGAAATATACAGGTGGTTAGGGCGCTCGACTCGCAATCTGCGGGTCGCGGGTTCGAATCCCCGTCACACCAAACATGCACGCCCTTTCAGCAGTGGGGGCGTTATAATGTGATGGTCAATCCCACTATTCGTTGGTAAAAGAGTAGCCCAAGAGTTGGCGGTGGGTGGTGATGACTAGCTGCCTT
>NW_013665765.1:843660-845244 GCF_000517525.1 Limulus polyphemus
TAGCGCAGATAGCCCTCGTGTAGCTTTGCGCGAAATTCAAAAACAAACAATCTTTGAAATATAATTAAATATTCATGTACCATCATATTGTTGAAATCTTCTGTGCTTTAATTCTGTTAATTTTAAGCCTAACATTCTATTTACTTGGATTATAAGAGTGATTTAGGGTAGTTTTTTTATATATATTGTTGTATACATTGAATTTGTGTACAAATGCAATCTTAAAATTTTGAAGCATTTCTCAAATCAGTTGTGATAATTATAACTCACTTAAAGAAATAGCTTTTAAAATTAAGTTTTATTTTTTCAAATAACTTATTATTACTAGAACTTAACTGTAGAATAAAAATAATTAATGTTTTTTTTTTTTTCTGAAGTAATATGTAAAAAACAGTTTAGTTGAATATGGCAGCTATGACACAAACCTCATAAATATTAATATACACAGAACCTACTGTATCTATGAAATAAAGGGGTCTTCATTTCAGGTTTGTTGTTTTGAACTTAGGATGTGCAAATGTTGAAAAATTACAACTGAGCCAATAGTAAACATGTCAAGTGAGTAAATGCATGTTATCCTACACCAAATTACTTACAAGTTGAATTTTTATTTCACTCATTACATATAGCTTATCTAGTTAAAACATGCAAGTGAACCCAATAGTAATTAGTAGGATTGGTTGTAATATTCATTTGTTTGTGCGACTCATGATGTTAGGAACCATATAACTGACCATTTAATGTATTCACAAGCAGTTTGTTATATAAATAGATTAGAAAAATATTGTAGAAATAAATGGTAATTCTTTGGTAAGTTGTGTGTCACTTATAAAGTTATCATAATAACTAGCAGTTACATGTATTACTAGTTTGCTTGTTTGTTTTCTTTCTGTAATAGTTATTGAAGATGCAGTCTTTTGTTTTATGTATTACCTTATATGTATGAGTTGGTAAAGTGACATAGATGATAATCTATTAGTTTTCTTTACATGCACAGTTATAGTTTTATATGTATAGATCTATGTCTCTTGGTTGAATCACTTCAAGTTATCTCTTTTTTTTCAGTGTTGTGAGCTGTTCTTAATGAATTGTTCAGACTTGTCCAGGATCTAGCTCATCAGGCTGAAAAATTGCATATTTAGTTTAGAACTATATTACTATTAGGTCCTCAAGAAATTAATGTCGCTGTTTTTTAGATGACAAAACCTGAACAACTTATATATCAAGACATAACATTAAATTAAATAGTTTCCATTCTTATCGATGATACTTTTCCATCTTACACTCAGGTTGTTAATGCCCTGAATAAAGAAATAACTTAGCTTTGAAGCAAAAACATATCAATGTCCTTTTTAAAAACCTTCCATATTTGCATACTTTTTCCCATTAAGATGGTGTTGCAGTGAACAAAAAAAAAAACATGGTAATCTGATGGTGCCATATCTGTAGAATATGGTGGGTGGGGGAGAACCTCAACCCAACTCCATAATCTTGTGTTGCGTCAAATGTGCCACATGTTTACGAGTCAAGGGCATTTCTGATGAAGGGCTTGATTTAAACATTCCAGTTGCTGACTATAGATCT
>NW_013665765.1:845972-854235 GCF_000517525.1 Limulus polyphemus
TACATGCTGAATGTGTGTCTCATCGTGTGCCATTACTATAAGAGATTAGAGTATACTAAACTTTACACATTATATAGGCTACACCAACATGACGTTTACTCGGTTCGTTTAACTATTATAAGTGATGTAGGTTTTTTAGGGGGTGGTTAATGAGAGTGTTCCAAAACACAACATTAATTTATTGATGGCGTAATACAATAAGTTGTAATTAGTAATTTAGGGCTGCATACTCATATACACAAAAATTTTTATTATTTTAAGGTTAATTTCTTTGCATGAAATTATAGTATTGATTTACAATATATGTATGCATGTGTGTTATATATATATACACACACAGATAATGTTATTGAAATTCAGTAGTAACTTTATAAATTTTCTTTAGGTGAAAGGGACATCTGATGCTTTAGGCTTAAAACTGAGCTTATACCAGTATCAAACCTGTCCTTTTTGTTGTAAAGTTCGAGCATTTTTGGAGTACTATAGCATTCCGTATGATGTTATAGAAGTAAACCCTGTCCTTCGACAACAAATTAAGTTCTCAAAGTACAAGAAAGTTCCCATTTTGCTCATTGAGGATGAGAAAGGATGTCAGGTAAATTTATTAGAAACTCGTTTAAATGTTTAGCTGCAAGTAAGTTTATATGATATTTTTGTTGTTGTTCTATGCTGTCATGTAGTAAAAACAGTGATAGTACCTTTTTTAATTTCAGTAAGTTTTTTGAATTCATGTATTTTTCTTAGATGTACAAAGTTGAAATTTATTTCTTTGTAAAAGTTCATATACTTTGTTCCTTTTTTTTTAATTAGGGAGGATTCACACATACAGTGTATGTGTATTTAGTAAGGTATGCCCAAATAAATTGTATGATATTTTTTCATATGATTTTCATATACTTCATGTAAATTAGGTGACATAGGTAATATTGAAAGCAACTAATTGTATATTTATGAGAAAAATACTTTCATTTTTTTATTACATGAACATAGTTCTTGACAGTAGAAATATTAATTCTCAAATATCAATCATTAAAATTGTGTAACCATGGGTGCCTGCAAGGGGGTACTTGCCTCTCTGTTTTATTAGCTCAATATGTATTAGTTTTTGACAATATTTAATCTCAAGGAAAGCAAATGTATCTTTTTATTACTGTATATGAGACAACTGCAGATAAACATCCATAACTATTAGCATATAGAATATAATATCACTGTATACATTTATCTATTTTGTGTATTCTACTCTCGCACCTTTGTATAGTACTTGCAGCAGTCTTGCTATTGTAAAAGCAGGTGACTCCTACTTATATCAATTAATAATCTTTTCCTTTTAATAATTAATTGAAGTTGAAATGCTGATTTAATAGTAACATGTACTTGCAACTTAGTATAAGAATAAGTTAAAGAATTATTCACCCTACTTTTCAGCAACTTAATGATTCCACAGTGATTATCAGCTTGCTGAGTACACACTTAATGGATTCTAAGGTAGGATTAGATGAAATAGCAAACATGTATGCTCCACTAAAGTACATTGATGAGGAATCTGGGAAGGAAGTTTCAGAAGTTATGAACAGATATTTCCTCATGTTTGGTGACAAGACTCCTCTGTCCAGATCAGAAGAGGATATAAAGTAAGGCCAATTTGAGAGTTTCTTAGCTTTTCAGTTCCTTTTCAGGTCATTTTGAACCATAACTTCATGCATAAAACTGTGGATTACAATTACATATTTTCTTATGTTTGGTGAAATTATTAAGTAAAAATACGTTCCATGGTATTTTTTTGGAATACCATAATTAGAAGTTTTATTACTCTAAATAATGACAATCTGAAAGGCCCCACAGTGACTCAGCAGTAAGTCCAAAGGCTTATAGCACTGAAAACCAGGTTTTGATATTCATGTTGAGCACAGCACAGACATCCCATTGTGTAGCTTTGCACTTAACAACAAACAATCTAAAGCCTGAGTATTATCGTTGCGGTAATATATATTTTTTAATTTGATTTTTCATCTTTTGATATTTTCCTGTGAGCATTTATAGATATTAGTGAAATAATGTTTGTGTGTGTGTATATATATATATATATATATCTTTCACTGGAAATAATATTTTACTATTTTTTGCTCATGGATCTAAAATTTGTGTCCTACTTCATACAGGGTGGTTTTAAATAAAAAAAAAAATAATTTTTCTGATTTAACAGTTATATGAAAATTGAGCTTTTTTGAATCAAAATCATCATAATGGACAAAAGTGTAAAAATGAGTCAGTTGATTCTAAAGTTCAAATAGCAAATGCAGTTGTTTTTCACTTCACAGACATATATGTGCACATATTTCTCTTACTTTGTTCACTATTTTCAACAATCAAATATTACAGTAGTTTTTAAACATACGAAAAGTGCACTAATACCATGTGGTTTTTTTTTAAAGCCTAGTTAGTATAAAGTTTAATTTATGTCAGACTGAGTGTTTTGCCATGAGAAAGATATTGTTGCGTCAACGAGTCACATGACTACCGTGACGCCACGTTTCTAGAACTATCCTGTACTTTAGCGAATGCTCTAGTATTTACTAGATATAGGGTAGTCGGGTATATATAAGAGGGGGACAACGTGACACGGAAATGTAATGTGTGTGTAGATAGTGAGTAATTGAACTGCAGTCAGAAGTATTGTAGACGTTCGTTGTTACAGCGTGTGTTTAGCGCGATAGTTGAAGTTGAGTGTATTGGTAAAGTTATATTCAGAAAGAATAAACCAGTGTTATTAAGTAAAGACTTGTGTCGTTAAAGTTTCGTCGGAACGAATTTACAGAGAGTTAATTAACAAACGGAGACGTAACAATATGTTTTTACATCTCTGATCGTATTAATAGATGCTTAGATCTAAATTGTAGAATATAATATGCAACTTAGGCAATAAGAAGAATATGATTTTTATATAATGAATTAAACTTTAAAATAATTTTTATAAAATATTGTTGTTGTATTTCTGCTAAAATTATTGTCGGTAGTAAAATATATTTTTTCACACACACACACACACACACACATATATACACACTGTATTCTGTTGTTTAGGGTGAAAGTTGTATAATTACGATCTAAGGACTTTCTTTTATTCTTGTTATTATTTTCATTATGATAGGCTTCTATTAGCTGCTGTCGATAAAAGTTGGCTTAAAAATATCTTTCAGAGAAGAAAGAAAGTGGCGAAGATGGGCAGATGATGTTCTTGTTCATATGCTTTCACCAAATATTTATCAAACACCTAGAGAAGCCTTACAAGCTTTTCATTATTTTTCTAAAGTTGGAGACTGGGAGGCTAATTTCCCAATCTGGGAACGATACTTGGTAATCTATGTTGGTGCAGCAGCCATGTATTTGGTGGGGAAAAGGTTGAAAAAAAAGTAAGACCACTGTTTTCTATAGAAATGTTTGTCTCTTGTAAAGTAGATCAGTAACATATTCTTCATATTATCTATTAACCTGGAGAAATGTCAAGTTTAGGATTTATTTAACCCTGTTATGGTAGCATGTTAATACTGAGTATCTCATAACCTGAACTTCTTTCTTGTACTATTTTAGATATTTTCCAGACCCAGTTGAGACTCTGCAGAATTTTGAGTAGAATAGTATTTATCTTATGTTTATAAGTCTAAAGATATATATATATATTTCCTGCCATTACATATTGCTAAACATTTTTCCAAACGTTTTTGAAATTATTATTATTATTATAAAATATATATATATACCCATCTTTTTTTTTTCTTTTAATTAGTTATGGCTGTGGGGAGACAATGAGATGTTTTTGTTTTTTTGTTAGCTGAGATTTTCTGTACATATATTTTGTGAGCTTCACACCACTAATTGTATTTTTGATTTAATTTTTCCTAGCAATTCAAAGAAAAAACAATAACAGTTATAACACTGACATCTTGGGTAAATTTAATAAATATTTATCTGGTTTTTACTTGTGTTGTCAGCATCATAAAAAGCAACTGAGTTTGAAAGGTTATTTAGTCCATTAACATCTTAATTTTACTTCATCAACTTCAAACCATACCTACTAATTTATATTTTGTTAATTGATTTATAGTGATTCATCAAATAATTCCAAATACTGTTTTTGTAAAAGGATTTAATTCTTCCTAAAACCAGACTCTTTGTTTTGTTTTAAGTTTATAATCTTATAGCCATGCTTTTCATATCTTTACAGATACAGCCTGAAAGAAAATGTGAGAGAGTCCTTGTATGATGCCTGCAGAGAATGGAATATAGCTATCGGCAAAGACAGAATTTTCCTTGGAGGAAATATGCCAAATTTAGCTGATCTGGTTTGTTTCTTTTTAAGCAAAACTTTTTCATTTATCAAATTTTCATTAGGCATTCCATTGAAATCAGTCAGTTGTATACAAGCTTATCACATTTATTTGCATTAAATAAGTCAGAATAAAAAGGTTCTGCCCAATTTCTGGGTGTATTGTGACAATGGAACTAATAGTTTGATACATTGGTATTTCTTAATTTCTATACAAAAAAAAGTTAGACTTATCAATTTTTATGAAATTTTGTAGGCAGTATATGGTGTATTGAACTCCATTGAAGGGTGTGAAGCTTTCCAAGACTTATTGAAGAATACGAAAATTGGACCATGGTACTTTCGGACTAAAGAGGCTGTTAGTAATCATTATGGGAGCAAAGCAACGCAAGCTAGAATTAGTTAAAACTGCAAACCTACTAATTTTAATTCCAGTTATTCTCTTTATGTTTTGTACATAAATGTATAGAGTATCTGGAGTTTAAAGTTAAAGGATTTTATAAGTCCTATTTTTAATTTAGTCAAAGTCTTCTTGTGATAATTTATCAGTTGAATTTTATAAGATAGAAAAGATCAAGAAGTATAAGTACCAGAATAAGAGTAATAAAGACAGCATTGACTTAATTATTTATATTATGTACATAGAACAGATTCGTAATGTAACTTGAATTGGGTCAGACGTGTTTATTTCTTGATAAATTTGTAAGTGGTACAGATTTACTAAGTGGTTTTGTTTTCAGACTGAAAAAATGTTAACTAATGTTATTCTATTCTTATGGAACTATGCTGTTCAAAATGAATTTAGTGTTTTTCAAATGCTTCACCGTAGCTTTCTTGGATTCAAACATTTAGAATATTGACATTAATGATATATATTTAAGATTTTCTCTAATTATTTTAATTTTTTAGAAGTGGAAATTGGTTTAAATAGAACACTAACATTTTCACCCTGTAATTATTACAAATAAAATGTTTTACTTCAGAATCCTCATAGATGTGAAAGTAAGTCCAAAAGTACAATTAAAGAGGAAAATGAAGATATGATTTTATTGGAAAAAAAAATAGTTCTAATTTGACAAACTAACTTTTCAACTCTGTCAGCTATTCATTGTGACACATTTGATGATGGTGAACTTTGTTTTGGCATATCTCAATCTTGTTTGTTTATTTTAAATATAATGCAAATGTATAATTATAGATGTCGTATTGATTTGCAATTTTTCTCTTATAATTTTAGTAAACTTTTTGTATTTTAGTAAGAAACTCAGTGTTTGAGGTAAAAATTGATAATATTAATTAATAATATAGATTCTGGAATTTGAATGCAGTTTACAATTATATTATGGAATGAAAAGTTGTAAAATTTTTCAGAGTTACAAATAAAAGTTTGTGAATCTTTACAATGGCTGTTTTGTTTTCTAATGTCACCAAAAATGCTTAATTTTTTTTTATATAGTTATAAAATAATGGGATTAAGGTTTGTTATTATGATTTATTGGGAACTCTTTATTCTAAATAATGACATCAAATATATCTAACTTGGGTTTTTGTGGGTATAAATTTTATTTTAAGTTTATAAAGTGTAGTTTCACTTATTTTCTGTTTCTACTCTTGTCTAGTGGTTAGAGAGTTCAACTCTTAATCTGCTGGGGTGCAGATACGAATCTCATTACCAAACACTCATGACTTTTTAGCTATGGTGGCATTATAATGTGATGGTCAATCCCATTATATAATTAGTGTAGCTCAAGAGTTGGCATTCACAGGTAAACCTAATGTTAACATGTATAGAGCTCAAATATTCCACTTACTGATCTTCATTTTTTTAGTATTATAAGTATGTCACAAACAGTACCCTGTTCTGTCCTTTCTTGACACATGTTTCACAAACGTGGACATTTTTATGTTGGTTGTTATCATAAATCCACCTACACCTGACTCTACACCCATTTTGAACCTTTTGTTCTACTTCATTTTTTATAAAATCTTGTGAAGTGTCTTATGTCCTGTATACACTGAATCAACATTTCCTGTGAACTTTTAAAACGAGGGTTATTCAGACTAAAATCCGTTTTAAAACTCAACTTCTTTCCGATAAAATTTATAGATTCTACCATCAATAAAACATTTTCAACAATTACATCTATTCAGTTCACTGAACACTGACATCCAGAAGCTATAACTAGTGATCTCTCTACCATATACAGGCTCACACTCTCGAATCTTGAAGAAGAAATTAAACACCGTAATCAACAGAGTCTATCCATAAGTTCACCTTCAGTATGAGTTTAGACCTGTGCTGAGAATTTACAATTTTTTCAGGTTTAAAAATCGTAACCACTTTTCTCAACAGTTGCTTGTTACTTATGAATTATTCCGCCCAACATATAGAAGGGCTTACGTCGGAACGACAGTCAGAAGACTGGGGGATCGCTTAGAAGAACACAGTAATTCTAGGTCCAAGAACAGCTCAAGCATTTTTCAGCATACAGTATGTAAATGTGACGTGGTCCGATCTTCCTATATGTTAAAAGTAATCAATAAAGCCTAAAACGAGACTATGCTATCGGTGGAGGAGGCTCTTCCAATTCATCAAAAGAAGCTGAAATTAAACAATCAACAAAGCACTACTGAACTTGTACTTGCAATTTAAGTAATTAAATGTGTAAATGCATATGTAAAACATGTTAGAGGGGAGGATTTTGTGGTTACTGCTAGAGCGAAAATTGTCTATGCTTCTCTAGTTCCGATAGAGCAAGCATTTTTACTAATGATGTATTCCTCCCTCGCGCTTGTTCCGATGATAGAGCAAGCATTTTTATTAATAATGTATCCCTCCCTCGCGCTTGTTCCGATAAAGCAAGCATTTTTACTAATGATGTATCTCTCCCTCGCTCACGATGCTGCATTTCCAGCCTTTAGAATAGGTACCATTAAAAAAACAACAACAAACGATAATTCAACAATCCACCATGCTCGTATTGTCCTAAAGACTATGATAGTGACTCTTGTAATCTTGTTTGACCGGCAAGATCTCTGGATCTTAATCCAATTGAGAACCTTTAGGAAGAACTTGGTTGTCGCATTTGCCACCATGATCCACTGTAAATCCCCTTTAAACAAGTATTCCTCGGCAAGTGGGTAAAAATTGCCAAGACGCTTTCTGGCATCCCGTGAAGCTTTTCCTACAATTCGTCTAAACTAATATCCTTGCAAAAGGTTATCTTACCCTTTGAGGAGGGAATTCTAATAAATGATCAATCAGTGTAAAAGTATAAAATCATAATATTAAAAATCCGTTGTATTATGGAGAACACGCAACAAACACACGAAAAAAAAGTCTTATACATGAACATGGTTTAACAGTGATTTAGTGTAAATAAGGTTCTGAACAGTTTTCTTGTTATTCTCGCTGTTGATGCATCTTATTAATTAAAAGAAAATTTTTGCGGTAAAATTAATGTATAAACCTGTGCACGTGAAATGAATTAAAATATTCTCATATAAAACAGTACCAAGAAAGCGAAAGCTGTATTGTTGAAACATTATTCATATACGTATAGTAGACGAGAACTAGTAAACAAACAAAAGCTTTTATTTCAGGGTTAGTTGAGGAAGTGTATTTGACTATACATTATAGATTTTATTTCCACTTAGGGTTAAAACAACGCTTCATAGTCTAACCTAAGTCCTTCATCCCCCCCCCCCTACGTGGCACAGCGGTATGTCTGCGGATTTACAACGCTAGAATCCGGGTTTCGATACCCGTGGTGGGCAGAGCACAGATAACCCATTGTGTAGCTTTGTGCTTAATTACAAACAAACAAGTTCTTCATCAGGTCGATGGTTTGTGTTGAATTTCGCTCAAAGCTACACGAGGGCTATCTGCGCTAGGCATCCCTAATTTAGGTGTGAAAGACTAGAGGGAAAGCAGCT
>NW_013665765.1:855243-857673 GCF_000517525.1 Limulus polyphemus
TTTGGTGGGACGGGGATTCGAACCTGCGACCCTCAGATTGCGAGTCGAGTGCCTTAACCACCTGGCTATGCCGGGCCGAAAGCTACTTTCCCACAAATTTATGACACAGCCAGATATGTCATGTATCTTTCTATATGCCTCTCGTCTTTTTTCTTATCTGGGAAATTCGGTTGTCAATAATCACTAAGAATGTCTCGACCTTGAACTGTTGTTTTCCTCTTAATTCCGTATCTTTCGAATATTCAGTATAATTAATTAGCTTGCGTATTCAGTATAATCATGTAGCTTCCTCAAAGGAATCTTTATTGTGTTGGAAAGATGCAGCATAATTTTCTAATGACCTACACAACTTAATTACCATATTTACTTCAGTATCAACTGATTGCAGTTTTTTTTATGTGTCCATTAAAACATTTTCAAAACTGGAGTCCGAGTACTGACCATTAACACAATTTCAAGTGTTTCTAAGTTTCCTTTCAATCCTTCGGCTTCATTTCTGCCTGATGGTTTCTCTTCTTCGTTTTCGCTAATGGAATTGAATGCAGAAACTACATTGATGAAAGATTGAAACAAAGCATTGCACACGTTTGCATGAGCACTCCAACGAGTAACCGAATGATATTTCGCTAATGGTCCTTGTTTATAACTCCCCATTTCTAAGCCTGGCATGGCCACGTGGTTAGGGCGCTCGACTCGCAATCTGAGGGTCGTGGGTTCGAGTCCCCGTCACACCAAACATGGTCGCTCTTTCAGCCGTGGGGGTGTTATAATATGACGGTCAATCCCACTATTCGTTGGTAAAAAGAGTAGCCCAAGAGTTGGCGGTGGGTGGTGATAACTAGCTGCCTTCCCTCCAGTCTTACACTGCAAAATTAGGGACGGCTAGCGCAGATAGCCCTCGTGTAGCTTTGCGCGAAATTCAAAAACAAACAAACAAACATAGTAAGAACTTTAGTTCAACAACCGACATTAAGAATAAGAATACAAGGTATCAACTCAAAACCAGATACTGACACTATTCACTCACTGATTTAGCAGTGTAAGGCTAGAGGGAAGGCAGCTAGTCATCACCATCCACCGCCAACTCGTGGGCTACTATTTTACCTACGAATAGTGGGATTGACCGTTACATTATGACGCCTCCACGGCTGAAAAGGCGAGCATGTTTGTTTGATGGGACGGGAATTCGAACCCACGACCCGCAGGTTGTGAGTCGAGTGCCCTAAGCACCTGGCTATGTTGGGTCCATAAAGCGGATTAATCTACATTGACACTGCCTATGTCTAAACATCAACAATATTTGACAGTCATATCCTTAAAATTTGTAGCTAGTTAATCTGGCTAAAATTCTTGAATGAGCGTTGTTCCGCAAGATGTAAAGAAGAAAAACTTGGATGAAATATAATAAAGAATAAATTGACCCGAATAATTCCATTGTAACACGGTCTTTATTACCTGAAGAAGAGTATCTGCTCAAAGCGTTGCACAAAATAAAAGTTTTCATTTGCTGTTAACCGCAAAGCTACACAATGGGCTATATATGTTGTGTCCATCGCGGTAAATTGAATTTCAGATTTTAGGGTTAGAAACCCTCAAACTTGCCGCTAAACCACTCGGGGTTATATATATAACTTGTAAACAACGAGAAAGATTTAACCGATATTTATACGACCTGCAAGTATCAAGATTTTACAAAATACCAGTTACACTCACAGGGTTAGTTTTCCTTCTGTATATATCCTTACTCGACAATAATACTCTCGATGTAGTACTTAAATGTACACATATTAGTTATGAAGTAATTAAAAATATTTAATCCTCATTTAAGTGTCAAATTATACAATATGCGTGGTCGAGAATAACAATAATTCGTTATCTTATCACTACTCTGATTGCAAACATGTAACCTTGTTGCTAGATTGCCTTTGCTGCTAGTGCTGACCATAATCCATGTTACAGTGTACAAATGTAATGCCACCTCTACTAAATTATCATTTACGAGCCTCAGCTGAACGAAAGTTAATTTTGCTTTTATATTACATGACGTACCATAAAGTATCTGACTTTCAAAATAATGAACTACAGGGTGGTTATTGATATTTTTTAGCAATGAACTACAGCGGATGACTGAGCTTTGCATGACAATTAACTATAGGGGAGGGGGGTATTGATATTGATGTCTTATAACAATGAACTACTGGGTGGTTATTGATATTTTTTAGCAATGAACTACAGCGGATGACTGAGCTTTGCATAACAATTAACTATAGGGGAGGGGGGTATTGATATTGATGTCTTATAACAATGAACCACGGGGGATGACTGACCTTTACATAACAATGAACTACAGAGTGGTTATTGCAACTCGACTCGCACTCGAATCCCTGTCCCACCAAACATGCTCTCCCTTTCAGAACCGTGGGGGCGTTA
>NW_013665765.1:858673-871424 GCF_000517525.1 Limulus polyphemus
CAACGAACTACAGGGGATAACTGAGCTTTGTATAACAATGAACTACAGAGTGGTTCTTGATATTGATATTTTATAGCAATGAATGGCTTGTCCTTAGCTCAGCTAAAATATTATATATTGCAATTATTCTTTAAATTAAATTACTGTTTGTTTTTTCGTAAACACAAAGCTATTTAATTGGCTATTTGCTGTGCCCGCCGTAAGTATCGAAACCTGGTTTTCTAGCGTTATAATTCATCGAATTTTCCACCGAGCCACTAGAGGGAAGGGGCGGGCTAGATTTCTCAATTAAATTTTGAAAACGTTTCATTTGAGTATCTGTTAATTCAGTCTTTTATTATTGTTTTTATTATATAGCTTCAGTTTGAGGGTAAAAATCGATCTTCAAACAAGACGCGTTTCTGAAATAAGCTTCAAAAAATCAGTATTTAAATCCAGTCTATTTTCACTTTATGAAATAATTATTTTCTTGACATATACGTTTATACCTAAGTCTTATTTACTAGAAGTGTTTCCTAATACGTTTGTTTGAAGTTAAGCACAAAGATACACGATGGATTATCTGCGAGCTATCCACTATCGAAACCCGGTTGCTAGCGTTGTAAATTCGCAGACATGCCGCTGTGCCACTGGGGGACATTCATAATATGTAATAGCAACGTTTTTTTCGAGATTTAACTTTTTGAGCACCCCTCAATTTTTAGTTCATCATATATCGATATAAAATATTTTACATTTTCCTCCTGAACATTGATACTCCCGGAGTATTTCATAAGACTTTTTCATCTGGAATATATTATGAAAATTTCTTTTCTAACATTACCTTTGGATCGTAAACTGTAACTGAACATTTTTAAACACCATCTTCTACTTTCTGTGCTTAAATTCGGTCTACGGTTCTGCTTTCAACTGTAAACTTCTGACAAATGAACGAATTGTTTACGCTAGTCAATCAGCGTTTCTTGAAAACATTTCCTCGGGGGAAAGAAGCAGATGTCGAAATCGCATGTCAGTATATTTATACAAACTTCTGTTAGTGAATAGCCTTATGTTAAGCCGAAGGTCTGTAACTAGTATTTCAGCAGGTTTCGTGCCAATTCAATGAACAGTTAAAATAAAATGCCTTGAAATCCAACTGTCTTTACATTTAATACTTTAAGTAACATTACTATTACTTTAGTGAAAGGCTGATATTTTTGTGTGCGTGTGTGTGAAATTTGAAGAATGTTTAAAAGGATAAAGCTAACACTGAGAGCAGTGCTTAAAATGACATGCTTTGAGTTATTAGGCAAGTTGGTGTTTCTAGAAAATACGGATAGAGGCCTGAGGTGAAATTACGGAGAACGTATTTTTCGTGCGAAACCAAAGAGGTGCAGATAGGGTATATTGCAGCAGTATAAATCTGTTTTTAATTATTTATTCATATAATTTTTGCGGTATGCTATATCGCCATTTCTTTCTTACCGGTATGCATACCACCCCACTTTTACTTTTGACTGAAATTTCACTGGTTTTTCTCGTGACTACTTACCACTAATACACTTTTTCAGTGTTTCCCTTACGCTTAACCTAACTGAGAGCCTACTATCCGCCGATAGAAACACATGTAATACAGTTAAATATATAAATGAAAACTATAAACATAGGTTGAAACAAATTTAAATATGTATACAATCCTACGGAAGTATAGTAACATTGTCCACTTATAGAAACACCATCCGCCTTCGTAATACAAATAAGTTTATAAATGAAAACTACAATAAAATGAAATATTTTGTCGAGAACAATTTTAGTGTTATGCTAAATCAATTCAAAAAATACAAATAATAGTTTTAAATGCAATTGAGCAGTACTCAACTTAGAACCACATTTTGTCACCCACTTATAGAAACACCGTTCACCTTTGTAAGACGTACATAATTAAATATATAAACCAAAACTACAAAGTTGTCAAGATTAAAATAGCAGGGCCCGGCATGGCCAGGTGGTTAGGCGCTTGACTCGCAATCTGCGGGTTCGAATTCCCGTCACACCAAACATGCTCGCCCTTTCAGCAGTGGGGGCGTTATAATGTGACGGTCAATCCCACTATTCGTTGGTAAAAGAGTAGCCCAAGAGTTGGCGGTGGGTGGTGATGACTAACTGCCTTCTCTCTAGTCTTACACTGCTAAATTAGGGACGGCTAGTGCAGATGGCCCTCGTGTAGCTTTGTGCGAAATTCATAACAAACCAAACCTAACAAACTAAAATAGCAGGTTTAATGTTTTACTTATAAAATGAAACTAATTGTGACAAAAACTTTTCAGTACTGATAACTGTAAACATAACATTATGCACATTAGATTAGATTGTTAATTTTAAGACTTTGATTGTTATTATACAGTTAATGTCATGTTGATCAACATCACCCTCTGGTGATTTGCTCACGAACTAACTGTGTGATCATCACCATACTAACGCGCTCTCTGGTGCGACTTCGTGGATTAGCAACACACACTCTGTTAGGTAACACTCGAATTATGAAGTCACGTGATATCTCCTAGCAATGAGCTATTTGGCAGTAGACAACTTCCGTTGTCAAGTGTCTTGACGGCTTAGCAACGCCCCTCTGGTTCCTCTTTGTGGAACTATGGCATTATTGTCTCTACCCCTCACCCTATTGCCTAAGGCAGCCAATAAGTGCGCGCGTCCAGAGTATCGCTCTAACTACTCACACTAGGTAAAAAACGCCAATCAATGTTCAAAAGCAGTTTTGATACATGCAACTTCACCGTAACTTTACATTGGCTGTGGTTGTCACATAGCATTTTTTGACTTGAAAGTTCCCAATCGTTTTGATATAACTTACTCAATTCTTATTTTATATGTGTGTATATATAATAAAAAGACGATATGCAAAGTCCTTTGTAATTTATATTTTATCCGCTTTGTAAATTCACTGCTTACTCTTCAGTATGTAAGTTACCGAATAAAACTAAAAAAATGTATACTACACGTACCTAAGTCTACAAAAATTAAGATCGATATGAATTATACTTTATACAATGTATACGTGTTCAACAGAATATGCCCCTTTTGAAAAGTCCCTTTTTTACATAACTCGTATGATTTATGAACATCACTTAAAACAAATTTTAATATTATGTAACTACAAATTACATCCTATTCAAGTAAACTCTAAACAGATTAATAAAATACTTTTCATAAGTTAGCCTCTTTAGTTATTCAGCGAAAACCAAAAGGAAAAACTCAAAAAGTATTGTAATTTTTCAAATTTTGATATGTTTACATATAGAGTTTTCACTTTACCCACAAAGCTTGGGTTGGACCCGACTCATAATTTTCCACTACGAAACGAAATATATTGATAATATTGCTAATCATAAAACCACTAGAAGCAATTATAATAGTTGGCGTGGACATTTATTCCCAAACACTAGAATACAATACCCGCACACCGCTGTGGGGTTTATAGTCCCCCTCCTGATTCACAGAGGCCCCAATATACCAAACAAGCTTCTCCATTATCCCCAATAGTTTCTATACCTATCCAAAAGGGAGTTCGGACACACTCGCCCGTTATATTGGTACGTGTGGTATGCCACATTTGGTATCACTAGCTTGCGAGTGGGTTACGAACACAGTTTTAAACGTTTCGTCCGTGATCTCGAAGGGGACAAAAATATAAATCCGATGTCAGATTCGGTTTCAGCAACCCTGAAAACCTACTCCTAGACCCTTGTCATTCCTAGATAACCTTCCGGGCATGTTTTAGTTCCTCTTATTACCCCAAAACCTACTCCAAGGTAGGTCTATACTCCTAACAAAAGCCCCCATTGAGAAATGTGTCTGTTGTTTCTGAGCACGTGCTAAGTTTGGTCCCGCTATATTTTGAGTAGGGGTATGAACCTAGTTTCAAATATGGCATCCTTGGTGTTCCGAAACAGGCCAGGAACACAAAATTCGATGCCACATATGAGTTTAGCGACATTGAAAGTTTACTCCTGGATCACATCATGCCTGGGTGACATTCTGGGGCATTTTAATCCCCTTGATACATTTTCGATAGGAGCTACGCAATATAGAAAAGAACACCCCCTCAGTTCGCCTGCCAAGTTTGATCTTGCTAGTTCCAAAACTGTGGGAGGAGTTAGTGGATAAACAAATTCGCAAATACATATATGAAGTAATATAGGTAGAGTTTCTCTTGGTCATTTGTGTTTACGAACTTTCATATGTAATAAAGCATTTAAAATAAACCTGATTTATAAAAACATTTTCCACACAAGTACTTAGTGGTGAAGATTTATAAAATGAAAATATCACGAGTCACCTGTTTTTTCAGAGTCATTATAAGTACAACTCTTAGTCATATTACACATTAAACTCGCATTCTCATTCTATAAACAGAATGAACGTTCATTTCAACCAGTCTATGTCATTATTTAAACTGGAGGTGACAGATAGAGATATTAGGAAATCTAAAGAGAATGCTATAAATATTGTTATTTCATTTGCTAATATACAGTTAAAACAAATAGTAGATAAGAGTTGAAAGGTGTTTTCAGAGATAATAAAACCATTTTATCACGAAGACAGCTTAAGAATTTGTATAGTTTATTGAATAAGCCTAAAAAAGATATTTTTCTAAGGAAGGTATATTTAACTGTGAAAGAAAAAAATGGGATTTATGTAATTTAAGTTATATTAAAATTACATAAGAAATAAAAAATAATAAAGATATATTGTTTTTATTAATAATTTATTAAATTGTAATTCTAGAAGTGTATTTTTTTAGAATGTGTAAATTATGGTGAATATATGTTAGTGCAATATATATAATTTAAAATTAACGATGAATTTATATATGTCCCATGTTAGACTTTACAGAAGCAGCTCAATATATGCCAGCAAACATTTTAATAAATTTATTTTGAACAAAATTTCAAAATTCTGAAAGTACCATATTCTCATGTGTTCCCTTTTGGGGCGTATAATACAAAACATAAAAGATTAATTTTTTGAAAAATATTCAAATATTTTTTGGCGCCACTTTAAATAGATAGATGTGAGAGGGCAGAAGTCACAGTAACTGAGTAAGATTAGGTGAAATTGTGTAAAGTTAAAACACTGTTACGTCTCGGTTCGTTAATTAATTTTCCGTAACTTCATTCCGACGAAACTTTAGCGACACAAGTCCTTACTTAATAAAACTGGTTTATTCTCTCCGAATACAACTTTACGATACACTTAATTTCAACAGTCGTGCTATAACAAATAACAGTGTAATGAGTAATTGAATGTATGCGGACAAAATATTGTTGGCCACGTGAGATATAGCCTCCGTCACGTTGTGACCGTCTTATACATATACAAGACTAACACATTCTTGAAGGAACAGGATATTTCTAGAAAACGTGGCGTGACACTAGTCACGTGACTTCGCTGACGCAACAATACCATTACTTGAAATATCAAAAAGGATAATAAAATAGGTAAAAGGTGTATTATGTATTAAATTATTGAAAATTATGGAAATAGATAGTGTAATTAAAATAAAGTTTTAATCAAAATAAAAACGAATAGAAAAAAAATCATATTTGTTCATTTTTAACTATATTATTTTTTAGCATATTTTAATGTATTTTACGTTTGTACATTTCTAAAATGTGTATTAAATTCGGGTTATTTATGTTTAGTTAAAAAGTGATATTTTAACATTTTTTGTTATAGACTATTTGTCTAATTACATCCTGAAAAGTGACCTTAGAAATCACAAACGAGTAAAAAAAAATCTTAACAAAGAAGAGAAAAAACAGAAGTATTCAAGGATTGTAGCGTTTAGTTATTTGTATCCACAAGGTGGAAACTTGTATGTGTTTTGGATATATGTGTATGTGTGTGGTATGTAGGCATACAATGTTGCACTACTTTCTATAGTAACATTCATTATACCAAACTATTGATTATTTGATTTCGGCATTGTCATGGCGACAACACATGGCCCAAGGTGTCTAACAGTATTTTGTTATGGCCAACTTAGCCCTTCGTTCTTTTGCTAGATGTCTTCTGCTTACAAGGATATTTCAGTTTATCTTGAGCCTGGGTTAAAACTAGAACTGAAATGTCCTTTGCTGGCAGAACTATGACATCAATTAAAACCTATAGCTTGCCAATGCTGTCAGACAATATAGGTGACGATGTGAAGCCGTTCCACTGGATAAAGAAAGCAAGGTGATATTCAAAATCTCGGCACACTTTCTTTGTTCCGTTCTTCTTGGCTTTCTTAGTGACTAGTTCGACAGAGATTCTTCAGTAGAGGCGATCGTCCATTTGTCTACGCAGGTACATACACTGTTTTTTACGAAAAAGAAAATGACAAATTTACATATCAAATTTAAAATCATCCCTCATTTTTCAAAAGAATCGTTTAATATCAAGTGTGATCCAATTCTAAACAAGTTAAGCTACGTTCTCTATTTTCCCAGTTCTGGTAAGCCAGGTTCCTAACATAATCAACATATACGATCTTACTTTGTTGTTGTTGTTGTTTGTTTGTTATACAATGGGCTATCTGTACTCTGTCTACCGCGGGGAATCAAACCCCAGATTTACCGTTGTAAAACGTAAGCTAACCACTAACCCACCAAGGGACGACGATCATACTAACGGTGAACTAAGAACCGAACTTAATATTTACAACATTGCCATTTATATAATGCGTGGGAATCCTCAATACCCGCGGTTGTAATTAGTTCTCAAATCAGTCAAAAGATGAGGTTATGAGCTAAATATTTATACATGAAAAAAAAAAAACTCGGAGCCATTCTATGAGCCTAAAAACGTATTATGCTATTGTTTTGTTTTTATTGGATTTAAAATTAGTCTCGTTGTTATTTCCAAAGTTTCGCTCTTTAATAAGCTTATTTTGTCCCGATCCACTAATAAATACTTCTAAAAAGAAATTTAAACAATGCATTACAAGTCGATATCGATGTGTTAAGCAATAAAAGAGTTATGCCGAGTTTAGGGTTAATTGAATTTAGTTTTTATATTAACACAAGATCGTAGGTTACATGTATATCCAGAAGACCAACCACACTCGTCTCAGCTCACTTGCATTATCATCATCGGATCACATTAGTTTTTAATATTTATTTAGAGTTATGCAGCATTGCTCATTAATACTCTGTACCTTGATACGTTCTGTAACATGGTACTCTCTGAAACTTGGTTCTTTCTACGACTTGTTTCCTCTGTTCTTGCTACTTTCTGTAATTTAGTTCTCTCAATATATTGATATACTCTATGTAACTTGTTACCATCTGATTAGTAAATCTGAAAATAAAGCATTTTAACACTCTTTCAATCACTAAAGTTACTCCTGATAAGGAAACCGTATATTAAGTAGAATGAAATAAAGATAATTGAAGCATGAAAGGTTGAAATAATTTACTGCTGAGAAATTACTATGAGAAAAATATGTGATAATAGCAATATCAGAAGTATCCTTTGGTAAGCTTAGTTATGACATCTCAAAATTCATTATATTTATTTCTGGATTTTGGTTGTTGCTCAGGAATCCATTAGTTGATCATTCAAGTCTACATTTTAGGAATGGTATATTTGTGTAGTTCTTGCCAATCTGTATTCTCATGGGTTTCTTGAAATCTAGTAACCATAAAGTTAGCTTTTTCTGGCTGTTTGTCCGATATTCTCATAGGGTTATAAAGCTGTCAATAACATTTACCTAGGTTTAATGAACTGAATATGGCGCATTTCGTTATTCATGCGCCATTTTTCTGTGAGTTTGTACTATGTCTGAAGTATATGGAAGTGGTTATTTTATTTTGGTTTAATTTATTTATGTTTCAGAAGAGTTCTAGTAAAGATTTCAGAAGACGAATAACTAGCTGGCTTATTGGATGTGCAGGGTCTAGCCTAAGCTATAAATGGGCTGGCGCTGAAATGTTTGAGAATCCCACCACACTAACCGATTATTGACTACCTGGTAGCTGTCAAGCTGTCAGGAAGTGAGTCTACTTTAATGATGATGCTCAATACATCAGTGGAGCCAAACATCCTTGAGACACAGCTTCAGACTTCAACTCCGAATGTGACACCAACACTGATAATGTCAGAAACCACGGAGATACCTCAACATGGCAAGAGGACCTTCAGGTATCCCGTCAAAGGGTATATAATCACCAAGTATCACCATGACCAGATATGTATAAATATCTCGTGTGACCACTACATCTTAAGACCCACGAAAAGTTTCCTGGGTCTCTCAAGCTCCAAGAATGTTTGAGTCCATTGCTTTTAACATCCATACCATCACCTAGGCCACTGGGTTTCACATTTACTGTACTGACACTGTCAACGTATAGCTTCAACATCCATGACCACAGCCCCCTCAATGAGATCCTTTTGTCAGCAACTCGAACGCAACAGTACATTTTACTTCAACTAGCTATTGTCAAACAATATGGCCAAGTCCCGGCTCCCCAATTGACTCTCTACAAGAGAGAAGGGCCAGGTGTTGAAGTGGGGGAACGCCAACTTCAAAACTCGAGGGAAATGCCAGCGGTCGAGATCAGAACTGGCCAGAGTCGAAAGATTTTGGAAAGAGACAAAAATATCATCCAGAAAACAACAGCTGCCAGCCGTAAGTCGACAACTGGATTCGAGTACCTGCTGTCAGTACTCCAGTATGGATGGGTGGATTTCTATCTTTATAATCTTGTAATTTAGTTTTGTAACTTGACTCTAATTTCACTTCCCTTTATTCTCTCTTCTCCTTTTTTTTTCGGTTTATATTGGATTATGCAGGAGCGTATATTCTCATATTTTGATTTATTTTAAATGTATGATTCATATTAAATTCTAGTATATACTGCACTTCATGGATTATAAGATCACAGACGTCTTTATATATGTATAGTTACTACTGTTGTATTTCAGTTTAATGTGATTTATGCCAAATAAATTGAAATGTTGAGGTTATTTTGTGTACTTTTTTGTTTTATTCTTTGCTAAAACGACATATTTGAATTAAGAAGGATTGTTCTATTTTGAAGATATCATCGAGGGTTTTAACTTGCGTTTATGTTATTTTAACATGTTATGCTTTTTATCAACTGTTATACCACTTGTTAGGTTTGATGGGATCGTGCTATACTCGCACTTCGCTTTCCCTCCAGTTTTATTGATGTATTAAAAAGTTGTCAAAAACTGCATGAAAAAAAAGAAGAAAAAAAAAATAAAACTTCGAAGCAAATACCTTCATACATAAGGCAACTTTCTAGCATTGCTGTTATGAATCTAGGTGTAAGAACATCGGTTGGGGTTAAAAGAGGTGAGAAAGCGGACGGTTTTTGGTCAGTCCCTAAGGGATTAGGGAATTACAGTCTATAACTCGTAAGAAAATTGTTCAAGGGAGCAGCTGCCTTTCTAAGTTCAGTCGGATTAGAAGCTACAATAACCCCCTATAATTATGAGACGTTGTATTCCGATATAAGGGAAACAGGTGTGTTCAGAGTGGTTTTTGAGAAAGAAATATTGAAAGATATAAGTGTAACAAGAGACCGGGTGATGTGAGAGAAAACGAATATACCGAGAGAGGCGAAACAATATGCTGCTAGTAAGAAACAAAACCTTGTTTTAAATCTATGTGTTATTGATTATAGTAATAAGCTGAAATTTGTTATGTTTAAATTTGTATGCATCAATTCTTGATGGAAATAATATAAAGTAAACTCTTTGATATTGAATAAGTTTTCTTCCAAGACCAAAACATACCAAATAGAACTCGTGAAATGAACAATTGGGACAATCTGTAAAAAAAAACGCATTAATCATAACAATATTTGCACTATATATACAAGACCAAAATATTTCATAATATTATATGAAATACACTTAAGCATACTATAAAAAAGGAATAAAAAATATCCACACACATAACATATATTTATGCACTGTTGAAAAGCCCATCAGCCGACGGCTCAACGGCAAAGTTTGAGGGCTTATGACGCTAAAACTCAGGTTTCCATAGCCATGGTGGTCAGAGCACGAATATCAAATTGTATAGCTTTGGGCTTAACAACAAGCAAACAAAGAAATTTTGGTACATTTCACTTTGACTTCATTTGAGGAATGGTGATTTAGTATGTAATATCAAATAGCCTATATTATTTTACAGCTGAAAATATTGTTAACAACTACGATACCCAACTGATTAGAATTTGTTCTAATTATTATCAGTAATATAGTTTGAGCATTATATTTTTTTTAGCTCTGCACATTACTGCGTATATATATTTAGTTCTGCACATTACTGCGTATATATATTTAGTTCTGCACATTACTGCGTATATATATTTAGTTCTGATCTATGTAGATAACTTACTTTTTTCAGAAGTCAATATTACCTGCATTTTATTATGTATGGTGTTTAGGAAAATCTGTTCCATTTTTTGGTTTTAGGTTTTAGTTATATTCGCCTATTTTAGTATGTATTGCTTACTGTATCCAATATCACAGGTTTTTTTGCCTATTTTTGATTTTGGTATATTTGACTTTTAATGAAGGGTGTCTTTTACTTTTGTATTTTTTATATAATATTAAGAGACTTGTTTTACTTTGTGATTCTAATTTTAAAATGCATATTTCATTTTGTATGTTAATTTGATTTTTGAAGGGTTATATTGCTGAGCTGTATTTAATTTTGATGTTATGCTTCAATTTGATCTTAAGTTTTAATTTGTAATCTTTTGGTTGTAAAGTAATGTTCCGTGTTCTTTACTTATATGTTTTTATTTAAGCATTTTATAAGGACGATGGTAAGTAACATTGACTAAAGTGCAGGTTCATTTAAATTCATGGCCAGGTGGTTAAGGCACTCGACTCGCAATCTCTGGGTCGCGGGTTCGAATCCCTGTCCCACCAAACATGCTCGCCCTTTCAGCCGTGGGGGCGTTATAATGTGACGGTCAATCCCACTATTCGTTGGTAAAAGAGTAGCCCAAGAGTTGGTGATGACTAGCTAACTTCTATCTAGTCTTACACTGCTAAATTATGGACGGCTAGCGCAGATAGCCCTCGTGTAGCTTTGCGCGAAATTCAAAAACAAACAAACAATTATTTAACTTGATTTTAAATTTTAAAATTAGGAGCAGCCTGAAGATGAAAGGGAGGCAAATTGTGTAAAATGTAAGAATACTAAGTATTTTAGATCACTTTATTTAAGTCTTTAACTTCATCATTATTTTCTCGAAATTTTAATGTATACAAGGTCAGAAATATCGGTGTGTTGACGATCTTTATTCCGGCGCCTTTACTGGAGCTTTCAGAGATCTCTGTGAAAAATATTGATAGTAATTGTTGCAGATTGAGAAAACAAAACATTGTATATAACGCTGTACAACGCTACTCTTCTCCGTGCGCGTGCACTTCCGTCACTGTTCAAAAATAAAAGATTCTACAATCTTAAGATATCATTTGAACTTTCAGTAAAAACTGCCGCTGCTGCCTTTAAACAATAAGTTCTACTTTACAGTAATATTTCTTCTGAGAAAGCGCAAGTGATACTATTGGGGAATGAACCAGAACATTAGCTAATTATGGTATAAAGTATTTAGCCATTTTCTCGACCATTGTTCTATTATATAAGGCTTCATACAATTTGTTTGGGTGTCCAATCAAGATTATTTTCACTCTGTTTTACACTGTGTTCAGTCTTTTTATTTACTCCAAGCTCTTTCAAAACCAAGATACATATTTACTCTGTATAACATTTTCTGTCGAGCCTCTCGTTATACACGGCTTCTACCGAAACTGACGAGGAAAGCATACCTGGAAGCACTACTCAAGCTAAAGGTTAAAGTGCCAGGTCTAGGAATCCGAGGGTTCATGGTTCGCAGCTCCTTGTCGCAAAAACACACTCCGCATTTTGAGGTCATGGATGCAATATACAAATGATGATAAAACTCCACTGTTCGGTTGGCGGTGATTGTTGTTGATTAAATGCCTCCACTCTAGTCTATCAGTTAAAAAAAATTAAGAATATCTATGACAAATAACTCTTGTGTAGCTTTACGCGGAAATTTTAAACAATCTATCTAGCTACAGTTTCTGGGACGTAATAACAATCTCTGGAGCAGTGAATAACGTATTCACTAGAAATATAATTTTCAATACATCTACTTATAAAAGTCAAATTTCGAAATTTTGTCCAGCTTAATCGCAGTGTTGGTTTCAAAATGCTGTGTTATAGACACGGCGTTTCTGTTGTAGTACCATTTCAAACCGACTTTTTTTGTCTAGCTTAATCGCAGTGTTGATTTCAAAATGCTGTGTTATAGACACGGCGTTTCTGTTGTAGTACCATTTCAAACCGACTTGTTAGGGGCCCTTTTCTATGCAGAACATTTGATACACAAACAGTAAAGTTTATTTCAGTTTAGTCTACGGAAGTCAATGTTTAGCTACTGAGTTAATAATAGCTCAATGAATATATTCGGAATAAATTAATCGAATTTGAAAAGTTTCAAATAAATCATAAGTGCAACATAGACAAAACTGCCAAAATACTATAGGAAACAGTCCAACTGAAAATGAAAACGACAATACATATCCCGGTTTAACTTTTTCACTGTCGGTATAACATGATATAATTTAAAGTATTTTGCAAAATGCTACAGACAAACAAACACTTGATATATTAAAAACATTATCATCTGTTTGTGTC
>NW_013665765.1:872195-888504 GCF_000517525.1 Limulus polyphemus
GGGTTTTTATTCATTTGTATGATATAATTTAAAGTATTTTGCAAAATGCTACAGACAAACAAACACTTGATATATTAAAAACATTATCATCTGTTTGTGTCTCAACCTTAACAAAATAAGATATCCTATTGATGACTACATCAAGATCGTTTGCACAAACATATTAGGCTACATTTAAAAATGGTTCTTAGGCGAAAATATATAAAAAATTACCAAATGACCTGACTTTTTCTATTTGCCAGATCACTACAGAACTGCTCACCAAATCGCCTGAGAATGAAGTGTCCATTCGTTGTTCTTTGAACGAGGGCAAATGTTTGTTATGTAATTTCCTTCTCAGGCATGTGCTGTTAGATATTAATCTAAACAGCAATATTCATGTGACTAATTAAAGAGAAAAAAAACAACGTTCCATCCGCTCGCACTCGAGAACCAATTAATAAACTCTGGAAGAACTATATCTTAAAATTTTGTGTGCGTGAGTTTTTTGAATATAAGAAAGTGTAATACATTCATTTACACACACGTTATATATATATGTGTGTGTGTGTGTGTGTGTGTGTGTGTGTTCTTAAGCGTAAGTCTAAAGGATGAGCTATCTGTGCTCTGCCCACCACTGGTAACGAAACCCGAATTGTAGCGTTATAAGGCTTCAGATTTACCACACAGATAAATATATAATGTATTTACATGTTGATAAATCATAACATAATTTGAACATTTTTTCTTTAGAATTTTTCAATACGATAACACAAACGTACATCTTAGGATATTGTTTAAGAAATAAGTGAGGCTTAGTAGGTAGTCAAAGTGTGTTTAAATAGCATTACTAAAAAGTTGATTTATATTTTCACGTTTAAAGAAAATGAACTACAAGTTTCGTATTTAAAAAAAAAAGTTTCAACATAAAGAGTAACCTATGGTAAGTTAAGTCTAAAGTAGCAATGAGTTTCGTGAAAACCACGGCTTTGTTTTTATCTGGAGATCCTGTCGGTAGTAGCTAAACCGTCGTTCCAGGTCTTAGTGAAAGCCGAGTTCCGCTACATAGGGATGAAGCATGTGATCTCTTATTTTGTTTATAGATTTGATCGTCTGCAAGACGGTGCATTCCATCGTTCTGACCACGAGAATGCTCACTGAGTGAAGTTTAAGACTTGTTGACCCGTTGTTTTAAACTAAAATGTCAGGAAATCCAAAAGATATTCAGGAAATTGAACACGATGTTCCTGAAGACAGAGATTCACATGTTGGTAAGATATCTAAATATAAAGCAATTAATTCTAATCACTGTATGTTTTTGTTTTATGACATTTCATCCACCTAATTCGACCGGATATTAATTACTGTGCTATTTTGTAATTCCGACCTAAATATGTGGATTACTTTAAGTTTAATTAGAAGCTATTAATAATTGCTTCATTACTTTATGTATTGTTGGTATTTATTATGTTTGTTTATTTGTATGCTATCATAGTAACAAATATGAAGTCACTTAAATTGTTTTGAACTTTCATCTTATAATAGTTATTCTTTTTCAAAAAATTTATTAGAACATAAATAAAATCGAATGTTTTTAAGACCTAACGACAATAATGGCTCATCTGAGAAAAAGCATTAAAAACGCACAGTCAAGCGAACTCGATAGGCCAGGCAAGGTATGAAAATAAAGAATGAAATTACAATGCGTTTGTTTGTTTTAGCGCAAAGCTACACAATGACCAGTATGTGCTCTGTTCGCCGCGGTGAATCGAACATCGGATTTTAGCGTTGTAAGTTCGTACACTTACAGCTGACCCGCCAGAGAATATTACAATACGTAAGCCCATAAAAACATCAAGGTGTAGTAAAATTATTATCTTTATATTGGTGTTTGTTTGTTTGTTTGTTTTTCATTATGCACAAAGCTACACAAGGGCTATCTGTGCTCTGTCCACCACGGGTATCGAAACCCGGTTTCTATTATATTAGTGAAAGAATTGAACAACTACCAATTAATCGTATTTTCAGTTCGCGTAGAACTGTCGTATTATCTCAATGGAGACTTGTAATGGACTAAACTAGTTATGAGGGAAGTGTTTAAAATCAGTATTAGTGATATTGTGAAGTATCTTTACAGTTATTATTCGGGAAGAAAGTGAAACAATTTATCGTTTCAGCCTGGACTTATTCACTCGAGAAAATTGTTTGTAGGGTTTAATAACAAAGATTCCAGTGGTTATGGTTTAAGTGTGTGAAGTTGTGTGTTCCATTGCCTTTGCGAGTTCGACACTATATCACCAAAGGTATTGGTACAAGTTCGACACCATATTACCAAAAGTATTGGGACAAGTTCGACACTATATTACCAGAAGTATTGGTACAAGTCCAACACTACATTACCAAAAGTATTGGGACAAGTTCGACACTATATTACCAAAAGTGTTGGTACAAATTCGACAATATATTACCAAAAGTATTGGTACAAGTTCGACACTATATTACCAAAAGTATTGGGACAAGTTCGACACTATATTACCAAAAATTATATGTGTCGAAAAGTACTGGCACAGTAAGGAAATATGCAAGGTCATTAATACACAATTATATATTTCATTTCTAATAGAGCGTTGATCCACCTTTGTCAATAATCACAGCTCGCATTTTGTCACAAACATTTGTTACCAAATTTTGGTAATATGCACCATTCTTGCTTCAGAGAAAGTGTCAGTTCGACAGTGAAGTGTGGTCTGTGGACTCTAACTCTCAGCCACGTTCCTATATGTCCTAGACTGGTTCGATTGGGTTTAAGTCGGGGCTCTGGGTTGGACACTGCAGGTTGTTATTTTTTTATCCTTGAACCAATTCCTAACAGACACAGTACAAGGCGCGCTGTCATGCTGATAAATGTAACCAAACCGAAAC
This sequence comes from Limulus polyphemus, assembly GCF_000517525.1. Lineage (NCBI taxonomy): Eukaryota > Metazoa > Arthropoda > Merostomata > Xiphosura > Limulidae > Limulus > Limulus polyphemus. The sequence goes on from NW_013665765.1 coordinate 875,097, forward strand.
TTGTTCATCGGATGTAAACAACGTGTACCTCGATTCATCATTGCACGTGATGAGTTTCCACTGTTCAGTACACTAATCTCAACGTTCCAGTCACCACTGTAGTCAATGGTTTGCATTCAGGTCTGTAATTCAAAGTTTGTGAGCAGTAGCTCTTTCATGAAAACGCGAATCCTGCATTTCCCTTCAGATTGTGGATGTGCTGGCTCCCATTTCAGTGCATTCGCTGACTTCTTAGACACGCAGTTACTCTTTACCATACGTTTTAAGGCTCTTCTGGCCCAAGTTACTAGTACTTCTGGTTTTCCTGTCCTATTTTCAACATTGACGTAACATTATGTCTTCCCTTTCCTTAAGATATTACCTTCAGGATCCAGTATGACTGAATCACGCGAACACTAATATCTGACATATAATAACCATTCCGTGTTGAATGCCAGCTAGATCATGACCTTGTGGCATCTTGACTCGAACTTAGATCCTATACATTCTTTCTACCATTAAAAGTGGAGAAAATATACAAATAAAGATTGGGGGGGGGAGGCTGATTTCAAATTTGCGTGTGATGTCCGGCTTAACTCCGAATACACATTTATGGGATAGTATCACTTTACAGGTTTCTTCGAAAAGTGATTAATGCTGATACTATAGCATAGGGTTAAAATCCATGCAACTTCCATTTTGCAATGTATACATGAATTATTTCAAGTCTTAATATGTAAAGTTATATCAGAGATTTCCCTTCTACTTTGGCGAAAACCTATCCCCTCACATCTTCGAACCTTGGATATAAAACACAGAAATTAACAAAGAAGTAGGAAAAGGTGAATAATAGGAGAATAATGTTGTGTTATGTTGGGTTAAGTCACTTTATATTTTACTTAAGAATTTCTATAATGGGTTTATCAAAGTGGACTCGTAGATATAACTCTTTATCCTCTGTGGCAATAACTTCGCATAATCATAAGTTTTAAGTTATTCTAAAATATTCATTGTAAAGTATTATTGCGGTACACGTTTAGAAATAAGGTCCTTCTGATTTAATAGATTTTCAGACATTCTGACCGTTGAAAGTGGTCTATGAGACACTGTTGCATTTTGATTTCTTAGAAATGAATGCATGGAGGCCACCTTTAAATGTACCCAATGTATTTCGATAGGTTTTTAGATGGCAAAATGAGAAATATGACAATGTACAAAAGCCAGCAACCGGCTATCAACAAGCACCATGCAACTAGAAGAACAGCTCATGCTTGAGAACAACATGACAAAGTGAAAAATCGTGATGACGTCGCTTACAAGATTGATGCGTCACGTTCGAGCAGTCTTTCCACAGACGAAATCCATTTTCTTGTCAAATGACCGACACCTAGTCCTAACTATGCATGGGCATGATATGAAGATAAATATTAAATAAATCCATTTTTGTCAGTTGTTGTGGTCGGCTAACAAAAAACAACCCTGGTGAGCGCGAGCGACATGGTAGGACGAGACAAACTGCTCTTGGTACTGGTAGGAAAACAATAATCATACATTATATATGTCTCAGATTATCACAAACATTTAAATATGTATCAGTGCTTTAATTAACACAGGTACATCGCAAACTAAATGCAAATCACGCCCAAAACTTAATTGGCTAATATAAATAAGTCTGTTATTAAATCTCTACTACGGATCAATACCTGCCCGGCATGGCCAGGTGGTTAAGACACTCGACTCGCAATCTGAGGGCCGCGGGTTCGAATCCCCGTCACACCAAACATGCTCACCCTTTCAGCCGTGAGGGCGTTATAATGTGACGGTCAATCCCACTATTCGTTGGTAAAAGAGTAGCCCAAGAGTTGGCAGTGGGTGGTGATAACTATCTACCTTCCATCTAGTCTTACACTGCTAAATTATGGACGGCTAGCGGAGATAGCCCTCGTGTAGCTTTGCGCAAAATTCAAAAACAAACACTGGTATAAAGTATACTGAATGTGACCTGGAATAATTTATAGATAATAATAATGTAGCAACTTTAAAACTATAGCAGCTACCTGCGGGAAACGATAAATTTCGTGTAGAAATTTTAACTTTTGCACGCTCCTCGAGGGACATGTTTATATTGAAATATTTAAAACATGCCGAATAAATATAACTTTACTGTTTAGTTCGTAATATCAACGAGCCAAATAGCTTGATTGCTTTACATTGTAATCATTCTGGCCTTTATTAAGTACAACTTACAGATTGAATGTTCATTCTATTACAAAGGCCATAATACCAAACATTGCACAACTGCTTGATTATTGCATGAATGATGCCAGTATAAATTTCAATTGAGGTGCATCTGAATTATTGATAGCTAAATGAGTGTTTCCAATACTTAACATTAATGATCCCTTGAAGTTTTCTATAATTCAGAGGAGTACACTGTAGCCAAAAGTAGATTAAGACTTTTAGCATACTTTCTCTCTCCAGAAAATAGAAACTTCATGAAAGAATATCCTTTTAATTAAGAGGTTTAAGATATGTATTGATTGTTTGTTTTGAATTTCGCGCAAAGCTACACGAGAGCTATCTGCGCTAGCCGTCCCTAATTGATTAGGAAATGTTTGAATATGAATCATCAGTGAATTTAGCTATGGTCATTGCATTATCAATAAGAGAAAATTACAAGTAAGTTCTAAGTTTAGCATACTTATATATATATATAAGTTTAAGATATGTTTGTAAAAAAATATTTATTAACAAGAAGGAACAACTTCTTTACCCTACTATGCTCCATATGTTTGCAGAGTAGCAGTCCAAATGCTGTTATCAATACATATTCGCGGGTTCGAATCCCCGTCCCACCAAACATACTCACCCTTTCAGCCGTGGGGGCGTTGTAATGTGACGGTCAATCCCACTATTCGTTGGTAAAAGAGTAGCCCAAGAGTTGGCGGTGGGTGGTGATGACTAGCTGCCTTCCCTCTAGTCTTACACTGCTAAATGTTTAATATAATCTGTTCTAAAATCTTGCAATTCAATTTTTCAAAATGTTGACCAGTAACTGATTGATGGAGCATAGAAAGAACGAGAGACAAACTTGGCTTTGGGGGCTCATTATAAACGTGGAAATTAACAATGACGACAAAGGAAGAAAGAAAAAAGATACTTCCAACAAATAGTTAAACTTGTACCATATTTGTTTTAGAAAAAAAATCAAACTGTTCTTTGCCCTGATTCTGAGCAAGAGTTGTGAAAAGGACTATCTCAGTTGTGCTGAAAGGAACAATTACTGAATTATTTTATGTATTAATTTTTTAAATGATAGAAATTTTCAAACCAACACCATATTCTGAAAGAGACAAAGAAAAAGTGAAATAACTCAAAGATCGTTCTACTTATGGTACGCCAGCATTGTTAAAATTACAGATAATGCAAAACGAATATTTCTTTTTTTAATAATCTCCAGGTCAAATTTTATTGGGGGTTTTCATGGTTCAAACTCTGGCTCAGAATAGTTACCAGTTTGTCAAAGTAAGGCCTATTCAAACAAAAGGTTATACATTTTAATTATCTTTAACAACAATTTTACGTTTCCCCCAATTTTCATTCTTTACTTTTAGGAACAGAAGACAAAAACAACTTTCTAGGATCTGGAATCATAATAAACCTAACCTTTGAATGCCGCCACTTCGCATCAATCAAAAGTATTCTTTTATATATCATAAAATAAACATTGGTAATAAAAATAGAACAAACAATATGTGTAGCTCAAGTTAACAAAGTGCAGAACACGCTAACATGAGTGTACGTTATTTTATAGCGTCATTGACGTGAGGTTTGTTTAATTTAGCATAGCTCATCCTGCCAAGTGGGATACAATAGAAATAGTGGTTGAGCTACTATTTAACATAAGTACGGTAGTACTTATAGTAGGAATGGGCCAGATGTGCAATACAAATTAAAATCTCTAACACACTGCAAACAGCATATAAACAAAACTTTATAAGCACTTGACACACACTGTTGAGTAGTAAACAAACCAAATGCAGAGTAAAAAGTCACAAAAGCACTTGAGAAAGTCGGTTCAGTGAAAACAAAAATTTTACAAGACCACAAATTTGTCAATCAGACTATCTGATTGACTAACGTTGTTGGAAAGGCATAACTCTTTCCTGCCTTCACCTTATGCAAATCTAAATGCACATAATTAAATTACGCTACCTTGGCCAAAGGCGTTTTTTTTAGTTTTACTTATAACCTTAGTAACAACAAGTAATATCAATAACCATTTTGCAACATTACTAACGACCTAACAATACATGGATAGCCTGATTCTATGAGTACGAGCACGTTGTGTAAGTTGCCAAGTAACAACCCACTTTCATATAACTTGTGGGTTCACGATTGCTTATGCTTACGCGCTACGTGATCAGCCTGCAGATGTATCAGCTTGAAAAAAAAACACGTACTACGTAGATTCTCTAGATCTAGGTTCTAACAATGATCTAACTTTTAAAAGTGAAGTTTTCAATCCTATACATCTGACCCGGGGGTTCTGTATTGGACAAAGCAATTCTATCATATCAGTCAGTGCCTAACACATGAGTCTTCTATGTGAGGACGAACGCTACCACTGCCGAAGTCTGATATGGCTTTGCTCGAGTTCTCTGGACTTAAAACAAGAATGATAAGTTGTATAATTTACCTTTACATTGTTTTCTAACTAAGTGTGATTTATTGAATTCTAAGATTGTACTTGAAACAGTGCGATTTTAAAATACACTTTTCAAAGAAACGTAAGAGTTTCTCCCTTTCTCTCGTTTTCAACCTTGAAAAGCCTTTGTCTGAGCAAATAGAGCATTACTGCAAAAATAGAGACAAGGTTAGAAAGAGTAATGCTGAACATGCGAAACAAGTTTTAGCCATTAATCTAGCCAAAGAAAAGGCTGCCACCCTAGTTAGATGAAAATAAATATCAAAGATATAAGCAAAAGCCAGGAAGTGTCGAGAGATAACTCTAAGAACAGCTATGAGAAGGATAGGCCTATAGCACACCCACTCTCGAAACTTAGCACCAAAAAAGTTGTGGGAGAAGTGTAAAAAAATTAAATAAAAAATTAGGAACTAGGAATGGGAACAACAAAAAGTAAGGAACAAGGTAGTAATGGGCAGGATAACATTGCAACACTAGATGGTTTTTTTACTCTGTGCCATCTCAAAGTGTGTGTGTTCATCATTCCACCCATTCCTACTTAGTGTGCTTTTTGTAACTTGGTAATTCTTCATACTGAAAGCTGCATATAGCTAAATTTTTCTGTTGTAAACTCTGTTTTAGCAACCAAGTACATATAGTAATTCATTACGCTAATTTGATAAATTTATTCTGCTTCAAATACCTAATAATCGTTACATTATTAAATTTAAAAAACAACAACATTGTAATCAGCAACTGCTGCCAATCCAAGCAGAATATGTTTCAAACTTCAAAGTGTCCAGTTTTTCACTACCAAAGTAGCAATCGTGCAAATACTTAGGATCTCACCCACACAACATGCCACGAGAGGGCACTACCCTCGTGCGACCTCAGGTATTGGGAACGATGATGTAACCAGAGACGATGACGTTATATTTCCACGAAGTGGCACCAGAGGGCGCTGGTGCCATGCAATGATGCCACCAGAATGGGCACATTACTAGGGATGTGTTGCTAGGCCATCATGACAGGTGGATATGATGTCAGAGATAATGACATCCACGAAGTGGATCAACGTGTCCCAATATGGCTAGATTTAATACAGTCTGTATAAAACACTAATTCAACAGTTCTATATTTAATTATACTTCCTAACCATTTATATGTAAATTGTCCTGAAAAGGACACTTATTTAAATATCATGCAATGATTTAAAACTTACTGCTTCACTAGTATGTCTTTATGATATCCATATAACTTGACAAAATAATTCATTTATACATGTTACTTTATAGTTTTGTCTTACACGAGTTTTACAAGAGTGGAAGGTGTTACTATACTTCCACATATGATTATGTCTTGAATGTCTAGATTTAATTATATTAAAACCATTATTTTAACAATAATCTTACCAATTTTAACAAATCTGCTGTTATTCATTATTTGAATGAGATTGCTACTTATGTTTTTTGTTTTCATTTATATATTTATTTATATGTTACTAAGGGTTGTTTACAGATTTCAATGTGCATTTTACAAAGATATTTCTATACTTCCATAGGACAGCATGCAGGTTTCAACATGTTTTATCTTATTTTTCAATATAGTCCTATAGAAACACAACACAATTAACTTACTGATGGAAAGCTTTTACCATGCCAATATTTCTATAATTATTGAACAAGACAGCCGATCGCATTTGTATGACTTAGTATACATTTCACATAAAGTGATTATAGCTTCTATATTTAAACATACTTTTTACATTTATTGTCCTGAAAAGTACACGAACATTATTATTTCAGCAAGGCAACTATTACAGCATGCATATTATTTGAATGAGGTAATGTACATCACTTATCGTCCTGAAAACGATGCTTATTTAAATATAATGCAATAACTTAAAACTTACTCTTTCACCTGTTTAGTTTTATATTAATTCTTTATATCATTCGTCTAGTAATTCATTTTGCTACAACTAAAAATATTAAATGGATTAGTTACTGTCTATCCATCCATTTTCTATTAATATTTCATAAAACATTTAGACTGTCTAACATTAAGACACTGTTAGGAAATATCACACAGACATCTGGACACTGATCTCAAGCTAACTAAACTCTGAATGTTAGGAAATACAAAGGTCGTCACGTGTTCACACATATACAGAACTTACCAGCTGATGGCTCACAACTACTTTTTACAAAGAAGAGAGGTAGCCATTTGTTATTCAAAGTCACTGAATAGCTCGATAAACTTTGGTTTTAACCTATTTATGTCACATAGTTTTACCATGTGAAGAGATGGAAAACATAGTCAATTATATTACATTGTGACTATCTATGTATTTACTATATGTTTAATATTGAAAATAAACTGTACAAACTCTACAAAAATTTAATTTTCACTTTACAAAACACTAACTGTGTATTGACGCATTTCAGTTAAATACACTTTTTGTATTCAATTATATTGTATGTTTCTAAAAATGTTATTATCAGTGTATGTAAATAAACTCTCAATAAGACTGATATCACACTTATTGAGATATTTATTAACAAAACTTCAATATACACTACTATTTTAAACAAATATATATATAAGTGATTGAAAGCTTTTTAATATTTAAACAAAAATTAGACTGTTTGTTGTAGACTGATGTGTCTGAACTTGTGAACGAGTTTATCAACACCACCTGGAAACAACTAACTCTGTTACCATTCGAATACATAATCATTTTGATTTTTTTTATTCTAAGCTGAATGAAACTGGCTGAACAGATTGTTGAAATATAGTAATTACACGCTGTCGTTTATAAACCAAATAAATTTTTACACACTGAGTTAAGATGAACAAGTAGTAATACAAACAAAAGTTGTATGAAAGCTAATCCTGTACTTTATAAACTAAGGCAATTACACTTGATGTTTCAGACTCAGAAAAAGTAATTTTTAAAAACAGATATAAATTTTTGAAACAATGTTAAGGTAACTTGTATTATCGTTTTCACCTAAAAATCAGTGCAAAACTGAACTTTATGTACACTATACCATTTATACCTATTAGTTTACTAAAGCATCAAATAAATTTTTTTGCACAAATGGACAATACAGAAAAAGATTCGACAATCATAATCGTAAAGTACCTTTAGTTATAAATCAAGTGATCATTATTCGACTATTTCAAAACAGATATTTCTTCACTTGGATTTTGAATTGTTACGGTAGCATGAATTATCTTTCATTTACACATTATAGATAGATAACCAAATATTTAAAAATAATCAGTTAAAAGTTAGTGCGCTGTGATTTTCTCATATGAAACTCATTTTTCATATACTATCTTTGGTATTTGTAAGTAAAATCTCAGACTTAAGTATCACACATATTGAAACATTTGTTAACAAAACTTCAAGATATACTAATATGCTAATTACGTAGTTTATAAAATACTGACTTACAGCCAGTGTAATAATACATGCGGTATATACTTGCTCTAACATGTTATTAGTCAAATAGAATAAATCACCGTAAACGAAATATAAAGGGAATTCTCCAAAGTTTCCATATTTTAGAAACTATGCAAAACATATGCACTTGAAATGCGTAACTAAATTGACTGTCCCCCTCTTTGGACGTAAATGTCTCTGACGTCATATCCGCCTGTATTGGCGGCCTATCAACGCGTCCTCTGGTTCAACTTTGTGTAACTATGAAGTCATCATCTCTGGTGACATCATCGTCCCCAATGCCTGAAGTTGACACGCGTGTTGTGCCTTCTGGCGGTGTGTTGCGCGGGTATAGCCCTAACTACTCGTGAATGTTCACTCATGTCCTGTAATAAAATACTGAATTTAACAATTTTAACAGAAATAAGTGAATAAATATTTTTTGTTTTACTATGTATGGATTAAGGATAGAGCATTATTTTATTTAGTAAACTAACTGAGCTCTGTTAAAATTGGATATTTCTACCACTCATTGGAAGGTCAAATTGTATGAGCTTAAGATTTGATTAAAAATTTTCATGCTTGGCCTAGTTTTAATGAGTAGTTCAAACTTTTGGATTAATTTGTTAATTACTTTAATGTTAGATCAATAATAAGTTCGTTTTTATTGTGGAGAGGTGAATATAAGAAAAGAACATTAGGAAAATACAAATGTAGTATAATTTTTTTATGCTTTTCTGTTCTTCAGTATCACAAGTAGGCGTAGCAAAATTCAATCCAAAATAGTACCTTGATGTGTTAACTAAACGAGCTACTGAAGTGATATGGCTCACTCCTCCATTAGAGATGGTTTTAGTTCACCAACGCTGGCTGGAAGTGAATCACTTGCTGCCAAGCATCATTCTATAATATTCCATATATGTTCAGTCGGATTCAAATCTGTTGAGCGTACTTGCCATTTCATTCTTAACAAGCTGCTAATCAGTTGAGCTTAGCAGGGCACGCATTATTTTTCATTCGAAAAAAATTCTGATCCGCTGCACCTACACATGGCAACACGAATAGGTGTAAAATTTGCATCCCAATATCATATGACATTCATAATTCGAATTTGTAATGCATAAGGTAAATTTAACCACTGATACTAACCTCTTCACAGACCAATACGCCACTATAATAGTACGTATGCATTTCTTCCTTTGTGAAATTGAGGTATTATTTGATCCTTGCCACTTTGAAAACGTGTACACATTTGGTACGTGGCTGCTGGTAAAGTTTGATTTGACTGTGAACTAAATATTCCCCCATATGTCATTTCACCAATCTACATATCATTGATGACACCATTAGAGAGAAAGACGATTTTGTGTAGATGTGTTAAAAGAACACATAAGATTTGTCATCTGACATAAAGCATAACTTTATAAAACTATTTGTGTACTGACTTAGCGTTCAGTTGTGGAACTAAATTATCGAGTCAATTGTGAAGCTGAGACGTGCTGGCTGCGTCAAACCCATACTGTCTCAAAGCAGTCATCTTGCAAGATTGCCAACAATGAATAACCCTGTCCGGGTCTCTGGTCAACTATAACAGTGGTCGGAAGGCGAGTTCATATTCTTCTAATCACACTTTGTTAATTTTGTAGCTACTGTACTATGACTGTCAGTTTTATGGGAGCCGAATTCTTTACAGTTGGTGTCTGTGACTTTGACGATAAATCTGACCAATAAACGGACAGCACACAATCCATTGTTTTAAGATAATATATATTCAAAACAACTCAAACGTATGTACAAAAACAAATTCGTTACACTAGTGTTTACCACAGATGAATCTGGAGCTTCATATAATTTCCCTTTTCATCAAAAGTCCACACAGGCTGGATCAGTTACCTTAGAATCCAATTGACAAGATGAATTATTTCTTCTCTACTCTTTTATCAAAATAGAATCAGTGATATGTTCACGTACGTTACTCCGTGGATTACCATAATCGTATCCAGAACATTAAATAATTATCTTCCACGTCAAAAGTCTGCACAGGCTGGTGCAATTAGTTTAGAACCCAATTGACAAGACGAATTATTCTTCTCTACTCTGTTTATTACAACACAATCTGCGATGATAACACTTTAAAAGTTGCCACTATACACACTTACAAACACAGTCTAGATCTAGATCTCTCACTAACTTTATCTTACTTTCATGTTCACTAACTTAACTTTTTTTTTGTATCTGCACGTATTTATAACATGTGACAGAATAATCTAGAAATATCTAGTCCTCTAGTAACAACAATATTACACATAATGAGAAAACTTAGAAGCTTCAACAATATTACAAAAGCTTAGTACTATAATTAAATTGGATACACAACGTACGACTCGTTTCAGTTACGTAACGAAACTTGTCATAAATGTTACTTTTAAAATAAATAACTTTTAACACTCTTGTTATGAAAACTAAATGATCATTAAATATTAAATCATCAAGTAAACTAAATAATAGCTCTTAAACTAAACAGACTTGTATATCCAACAATGACTTAATTGGCATATTTGATCAGCTTCTAGGTTTAAAAATTCATTGCGACACTTTGTATGTGGGCCTTATCTGTGCTGCCATATATTGGTATTTCACTTGTGATAGGAAAACAACATTTTTTGTTTGCTTTTAAAGTCGAAACTTTCGCTCTTATACACCCCTCCCTCTGATGGTTCTTTAGATTTTCAGTATCATGACCGCTATTTCGTTTATAGATTTTTCACACATCAAGCTAAAGCTTGTATCGTAGAATATTCAGTCATAATAGGAACACCAAAAAACACGATATTCTAAAGAACCCTATTTTGAGTTTATTCTTCCAATATGCACAGTATGCCAAATTTCGATTAATTTCTCAGATATATTTCGTTTTTTAAAGTTAGGATTCATCTTTGTTAAAAGCGTTTTTCTAAACTTTCCATATCACTAGAATGCAACTGTGCAAGTGTTTGGAATGTCTGAACGGTTATTAGCTACATTGTTTTATACAAAAATCCAAGTTTAAATCTCTAATAAATAAAATTAACTTAAATCTAAAAAACTTCATAATTTTAGCAAATATTAGAAAATCGTTGAAAATACAAGTTCAGTGAAGAAGTCAAGCATTGTTACAAAATGCTAAAGTAACTATGGTGATATTATTGAAAACAAAAAAGAGGAAAAGTTATACTACAATAAAATGAAAAGATGTTTTAATGTTCACAACGTTTCGGGTCGGGGAACCCTTTCTCTGGTGATTTTAAACTTTGATGGAACAAAATATAACCCGCAGCTTTCTGACACATGGAATAATCAAAATGAGCATCATATAATAGATCTATAGAAGCATACACATGAATTAGTATTATCTATCTCTGTAAGTATGGAGGATAGGTTGGCTTATTAGGTAGAAAATTGGCTGTATGGAAGAAAGCAGAGGATTGTTATCAGTTGTGTTCAGTCAAACTGGATTAATGTTACAAGTGGGATACCTCATTATGACCTTTGCTTTGTTTGATTTGCATCAGTGACATAGATGAAGAAATGGTCAATAAATTATTCACATTTACTAATAATACCAAAGTTTTGGGTGCTGCTGGCTGTGAGGAAGATACTGCTGCTTTACAAAAGATTTGAATTTGGTGAGTTGGACGAATAAGTGGCAGATGTTTTTATATGCAAGGTAATGCATGTGTGATATTACAATTTGACATCCAAGCAATGTACTGATGCTAGTGACAAGGCAAATAGGATTTTAGGTTGTATATACAGAAACGATGAATACAAGTTTTTAAAGAGGTTATAATGTCATGGCATTGGTCATTGGTAATGCCATGCTGAGTGCTGTGTTTTTTTATTTTAATATGTCATTTGCAAAACATCTAGGTTTTTAAAATAATCTTACTATAATGGACGTAGCATGTATATCAGTATTTATGTATCCAACCAAAGCTCTTGCGCCATCTATTGAATGACACCACAAACAAACATCCATAAAAAAAGTCCCACTTTGGGTATTCAAGATTCAGACTGTTAGAAAAATAACTGTGGTATGTGCAACAACCATTTCTTTATAATAGAACTCAATTTTAAATAAAAGTACTCTCTTTTCAACAAGAACACAACTTTCACTCGAACGGGTACGTGAGGGTTTGATTATATCTTTATTGATATAATATTTAAATGCAGTTTTGAGAAACTGGTGTGCTTAAAAAAAACTGTTATTTTTTCAATAAAGGGTAGAACTTTTAATATATAAAAACATTACAGTTTATATCAGTAAAACGCATGAAAATGTTGAGCTCTTGAATCATATTTTGAATATTGAATCATTTTGATGCAATGAGTTACGTATGGCTAAAGAGCACAATCCGAACACTTGTCCCATGCAGTACTTCCCAGAAAGAAATATTAACTTTTTCTAAATTTCTTTTTGAATGAGATATGAATTAATATTAGACAAACAGTCGCCCGTAGGACGGCGTTTCTGCTAGTTAAAACAATTCTACTTCAAAATAACAAAACTTTGGGATATACCTTTTAAAGATAAACCTATCAATTCGTATCGACACAAAAAACTAAAAGATATATTAGTTCACGCACCATAGAAGACACCACAATGAGTTACTTATCTTCAGTATGGTATAGGTGTCGTGCATGTTCACAATGCAACACAAACTTCGGTACTTGAACCCAACTCCTCTTACACAATGAAACAATTGTTCGCCTGTACATCCAAATGATACATTTATTGCATTATTTCTTATTTTGTGGAAGTTCTCTGAACGATGAACGAGAAGTAAAGGCTTCCGTGACACATCGAAATATATTTCTATTATATATAAATATATATATTTACATATTACGTATATTTCAACGAACATGACCACAACATCAGCCACTTTGGATTACTGGCCCTTCGTCACTCACGGACAGTCGAAAGGAAAAGAAAGGGAGACGAAATTGAACTCATTACTTGATACCGTCAGGGATTTGTTTGTAGTTATGCACAAAGCTACACAATGGGCTATCTGTGCTCTGCCGACCACTGGTATCGAAACCCGGTTTCTAGCGTTGTAAGTCCGCAGACATACCGCTGTGCCACTTGGGGGCACCATCAGGGGAAATTAATAAAATGTTTTCTTTTTTATAACTTTGTATGTGTGCCTAATGTGTATGCACGTGCGTATATACATACTTATGCACATGCGCACATGCATCTTTTTTGTGTATATATTCATACACACATGTATATATATATATATATATAT